>NC_087378.1:2019524-2274524 GCF_963675165.1 Halichondria panicea
CTAGACTGACTGAAGAGAGGCCCAGAGGATTACTTGTTGTCAGAAGGAGCTCTGTCTTCT
This sequence comes from Halichondria panicea, assembly GCF_963675165.1. Lineage (NCBI taxonomy): Eukaryota > Metazoa > Porifera > Demospongiae > Suberitida > Halichondriidae > Halichondria > Halichondria panicea. The sequence goes on from NC_087378.1 coordinate 2,019,585, forward strand.
CCAGCCCCTCCTGTAGAGAGCTTGATAGTGTGGAGCTGCTCTGTAGGTCTTCAATAGCGAGGCCATTCATGTGTTGGAGGACCTTGTGCTTCAATATGGAGTCGTCTGAGGCGACACTGCTCGACACACCCGAGTCCGTAAGATCCGTTTGGAGTTTACCAGCAGTGATTTCTTCTTCAGATGATGTCTGATCGTCCATTGTATATATGCAGCGTTTCTTGTTATGTTCAGATTTTCCACAGCAGAAATTAAGTGATTTCAAAATTACTGAAAAATTGATATAAATAGAGAACATGTTTAATGCTTCGAAAACATACCGCGGGGATGAGTCATGTGTATGTGAATGTAAGTCAGCATGCAAAAACAGATTGTTCATATGATTCTTCTAATTCTAATTGAAGGTCCTTCCAATCGATAGGTTTCTTCTCCACACTCAGGACACCTTGTCCCACGAGGTGGCCGTGGGAGGGTGCAGTGAAACCCTCCACATCGGTGCTCAACTCCTTGTACATTTTTTTTTTTTTTTTTTTTTCTTTATAATGTTTGATGCAGAGGAAGCATACAGGATATATGACAAGGTAGCTAAATGAAGCTAATAATGAAGTCAGTCCATAACCGAAAAGTAAAGGTGCAGGTGCAGGTGTACTTAAGTGAAAAAAAGAAAAAAGGAAAAATTTTAACTTATTGCTATAGTTTTGACAGGGATAATTTAAAAGCAGATGGGCTAGGGCTACTGATAACATTTAGGGGAAGGGAATTCCAAATGGGGATTACGCTTACAAAAAAGGAATGTCTATGGGCTAGGGTTTTAACATATGGTTTAAAAATAATTTGATTATGAGGGTGACGGGGGGAAGGGCGAGGATGGAGGGTGAAAACATTGGGAGATATTATAGATAAATTATTAAGTACGTATATATTAAAGCAGACTTTCAGTTTTTGGTTTTTCCTTCGAGATGACAGAGGTTTCCAGTTTAAGGAGGCAAGCAGGTCAGGGTATTCTGCCCTCCACTGCTTCGTTACAATTTTCCCTGCAAATTTTTGGACGCTTTCCAGTTTTTTTATATCTGTGTGGTGATGAGGGTCCCAGACTGCACCGCAATAGTCTAACTTAGGCAGAACAGCCGTGCGGTAGATCTGGTTCCTGATCTGAGGTGGTGATTTATGGAACTTGCGATGGATGAAGCCAAGATGTTGTTTGGCCTTCTTGCAGGTGTTGTGTGCATGTTCCTCAAACTGGGAGGAGTGGTCACAACCACCTTCACACTGAAGCAAAGGCCATGAGCCTGCCCTGGGCCGTGGTATAGATATTGCCCGAGCATAACCACCTTGACATCGTGTATGGAGCAGGCCAGAGTCCAACTGAAGACATCTTCCGGAGGGGGGTACACAGTTTCTTTGCAACTTGAAAACAGGAGGCCAGCTGAGGGAAGTGCAGTCACATATTAATTTTTAAATAGATTATCATTCAGAACCTACTAATGAAGGTTTCTTGAACTCCAGCTAGCTGAGACCGATCTTGTCTGCAAAATTTTTTGCAATCATTTTCGATTCAGCTTCAAAGTCTACCCAGCGGTGACATCGAAGTCAAGACTACAACAGTGCCAGTCAAGAACTTTAAGTCACTATTTCCGATCTTAGTGGCCTCCTACTCCTATTGTAAGTTAAAACGTTACATATTCTTCACAAGCGTAACTTAACTGTTTTGCAGATGCAATTGATGCACTTGAAAGAAGATGATCAAAAAACACTGAATTATATATAATAATCATCAAAATACTTTGAATGTATGAGAGTTATTTTAGATTATATTTTCCACAGCTGAAAATTAAGTGATTTCAAAATTACTAAAGAAATTGTTGTTTTCGAGAACAATAGTGTCATGGTTAAATGCATATGGCGGGAATAAATGAGTCATGTGTATGCGTGTGAAGGAGGATATAAATATAACACAAGTCAGCATGCAAAAACAGAGTATATTGTTCATTCTTCTAATACATTGATTGAAGACGGTAGGTCTTTCCAATCAATAGGTTTCTTCTCCACACTCGCGAGATAATCATTAGCTTTAGAGAAATGCTTACATCCCATGAACCCACGATGTGCAGAGAGGGGGGAAGGATGGACAGACTTGAGAACACAATGCTTCTTCTGGTCAATGAACGATCCTTTCTTCTGAGCATGGGAGCCCCACAACATGAAGACAATGTTCTCCCCCTGATCATTCAGCCAGTGGACAACAGCATCAGTCAGCTTCTCCCAACCCTGCAATAAGAGAGAATGCATGTAACAAAACAAGCTTTTCTAGTAGAGAATCAATAGCAAAGTAGTGCTAGGTCCAATATCAAGGGTGCATATAATAAGGTTATCATCGTTAGTCACCTTCCCGGCGTGTGAATTAGCCTGCTTGTGTCTCACAGTCAGACAAGCGTTAAGTAGCAGGACACCTTGTCTGGCCCATCCCACAAGGTAGCCGTGGGAGGGTACAGTGAAACCCTCCACATCGGTGCTCAACTCTTTGTACATGTTCCGCAAACTGGGAGGAGTGGTCACACCCACCTTCACACTGAAGCAAAGGCCATGAGCCTGCCCTGGGCCATGGTATGGATCTTGCCCGAGCATAACCACCTTGACATCGTGTATGGAGCAGGCCAGAGTCCAACTGAAGACATCTTCCGGCGGGGGGTACACAGTTTCTTTGCAACGTTCTTCCGACAAAAAGGAGGCCAGCTAAGCTAGGGAAGTACAGTGAATTATATTGCATTCAGAACACTTGTATGGGAGTTACCGTACTAATGTAAGGTTTCTTGAACTCAGAGTGTAATGCCTTCATCCAGCTGAGACCAATCTTGTCTGCACCAAACTTTTTTGCAATCATTTTCGACTCAGCTTCTAGTTTGTTGCTCTCCATCCTCTCCTTCTGCTCAGGGGAGGGTGTCAAGATATCCGGCTTAACCTTTGAGGGTGGTGTGGAGGGTGTGAATGTTGTTGGTGAGGGGGACGTGTCTGTACGTGGGATCTTGGAGGGAGGCAGAGAATTCTCTGCTTCGTCTGGCAACTCTTTCTGTGGCCTACATTCATGAGAGAGGAAAACATTGATGTATTTAATAGTGTGAGTGATAGATTTGCATGCGAATCGCAAAACCACCTTTTCCTGCTGCTCGTTTTTGAGGGCTCGAAAAATGTGGAGATTTTCTTGCTGAGTGTACTTGCTGCTGTTTTCAGCTTCTTTGCAGCTGTTGACCTACTTGTTCTAGTTGCCATCTTCACTGCTGCACAAGGGTTACCTCATAGATAATTAAGTGCTTGGCCTCGAGAATTGAAGCCGCTCAAACCTCCGAGACTGGCCAATCAGATCGCAGCTTTCTATGACCTCGTGGCCCAAGCCACGTGGTTGAGATTGTGCAAAGAAGACCCGAAACTCAAGTACAAGAGGCAATACAGAATAGTTAGCAGCCATGGATCCACAGGAAAGCATTGGAAAACAAAGCCTTGAAGAATTCTGGGGTATGCAGTTACTATAGACCTTGTTTGCTTAACGCTATGCATTGGTTCATTTGTTGTAATGATCTCTACTTGTAGGAGCGGAGCTCTCCTCTAAACAGAAAAAGATCACATGGCAGGATGAAGATGATGACGAAGATGAAGATATGGCAGGCATTGTCATAGACAAAACTCTAGAGCTCAGACAAGTAGGAATATTTATATCACAACCACCATCATTTCATCTCCTATGTTTTTCTCCCTCAGGCATGTCTTGGTGCGTCTGCTAAGGATGGAGAGAGAAATGTAGTTCAAGTGGTAGCCGAGAATGATGAGGGTGAGAAGGTAAAGCACACCATCCTCTCTCTGAGGGTCGGAGGCACAGAGCAGTGCTCTCTCTTCCTCTCACTCAACCCACCCATCACTTTTGAGCTCGTTTCAGGATCCGGTCCAGTGCACATTGTGGGATCGTGTGTTGAGAGTAAGTTTGTAGTGTTACTGCTTTAGGTAGCTGTTGACAATTTGTAATAGCCGTCAATCGTTTAAGTTTATACAGTTTTATCATGTAGAGGCCGGGCCTCCCATATCAGTGACCACCCTATGTCTCCGATATCCTGTAGCCCTGCCTATATTGATATTGCCACCCACTGATCCTCACCAGCATTACATAATGTTGCTCTTGAGGCTTCAAGGGTAGCTACACTACTGGCTAGACTTATTACTACTCATGGTTTGCCTGATTGGGTATCTTATCAGATTGCTTTGCTAGCTCGACCTGTAATCACTCCTTATTAGACCTCGTTTGTTGTGCAGCAATGAACACCTTTGATGACCTTGATGATACATCATCATCCGAAGATGATGAGGATGTGGAAGTTCCCAGTCTCGAGGTAAAGGCTCTCGTCAACTCAGCCAAAAAGGTGATAAGACAATTGTCTGTTCTTTCTTTGTCATCACGTCTGATCCATTCTACAGAAGAGACCTGCCGACTCTCCAGTTGCAAAGCCTGCAAAGGTATGGGTTGTACATCAGTGTGTGTGTGTCTGAGATATGTTTGTGAGTATTCCTCGAGTGCGTGTGCGCAGCGAGGTATGCGGTACATAGTCTGTGTAGACTGCTACAGCTGCTCAAGGACCAATAAAATGCGAGTTTATCCTGGATTTGTAAAATATTGTCGTTCTCAATTTTTTTTGCTTACTTGGAATGCCATTGCAGAAGAATTACACTGTTGCAGCAGTCATTAATTTTAAACTTGGCACCCTCTTCACCAACTATCATGGTCGATCATTTCCCACTCTTTGAGTTTTCTCTATGATTTTTATGCAAAAATGTGCATCAAATTCATCATTGCTTGTTCATGATAATCATCATAATTATTATTGTGAGTGTATTTAGCTCAGCTACTTACTAGCTTTGAGAGGCCGTAGTGATTTCATTCTAATTGGTTTCACCATTGCAGCAAATGAAGTTAGAGAAATCGTCTGATGAATCTACCGCTGATAATAGCATGGACACATCTGGAAGCATTGGTAAGTCCTGCTTGTGTGGGTTTATTGAGTTATGTACTTTATTCGTCTATGTCTTGTCAGCCAAGCGTAATAAGAAAAGACATGTTATCCAAGAAGAGCCTGAGGTCAGTGTTATATATTATTTTTCTTTGGCTTTGCGGTCACTATAATAATATATAACTTTCCCATACCACACTAGGAATCAGACGACGACGATGATGATGACCTGTCTGATGATGATGATGTTGACATGTCTGATGACGATGAGGTGTCAGACGATGAGGAAGAGGTAGAAGATGTAAAACCCCCCACCAAAAAGCCTCAGGCAAAGGTGAGTGATAGAATTCTAATTTCCCCACCACAAAAAAAATTTTGCTGACCCTTTTTCGTTTTACATTTTATGGCAATTACTTGTTGTGTTGCCATCTGCTGTCAGTCTATTCTCTTTGCAGTCTAATGGAAAGCCTAATAATAATAATGGAAAGCCGAAACAGAAGGGGCAAGATGTAAGTATGATAATTTGGTTAGCAGGTAACAAAAACCACTAACTCCCCTTGCCTCTGCAGCTCCTTAAGAGCAAGGTGTTTAAGACCCCTCAGCCTCCCAAGCAGGCGCCCAAAAGCACCAAGGGGACCATGTCAGCTCCCACCACGGTGAGAAAATTCTGTGATTGTGTAAGATAATTATATTCATGGTGTTGACTTGAATTACCACTACAAGTGTGAATTGATTCTGTATAGTACAAATAGTCGTGGTGTAGCACTAGTGTGTTGAGGTCCGGAGGTGTAGGGTTATCCATAAACAGAACTGAAGTCCTTCAAAACTCCCCTTGGGGAGGCATAAAAAGTACAAAAGTCCTTAAAACTCCCTCACCACTACTTGACCTCTCTTTTGTTTGTACATAACAGTTCACTATTTTAGTTGTTCACCCATAATTATATCGTGTTATTGCATAACAAACACCTTGAATTTGATTCTTTCCCCCTCCCTCCATTATATAGCCAAAGCAGAAAGGAAATGTCAAGGTAAGAGATTGTACACAAATTTATTGATAAAATCTGATTTCTTTAATTAGAAGATAGGCCAATTGTTCAGCAGTTGTTAATTTTACTCCTTTTTTGTACTCTCTAGAACACTGGCTCAAAGAAACGAAACAAGCCTTAAAAAAAAACTCTAACAAACTACAAACTTTAAAATTGATTGCAATCAGATTTTCTCATTTATTATTTCTCACTATTATCACTAATTGATTCGAATATTTTTCCGCTGTGATGCCCCTAGTCTTCATATAAAAGTTATATAAGATTATTTGATTAAACAGGTTGGTGTTAGTCTTGATGATGCAAAGAAGAAGCTACTAAAGGTTAGTATATAAGTAGTCTCGATTCCAGGCGGCCTGGTATACTTTGCATGCGCATGCGCGAAATAATTGACAGCAATTTAAATTGTATAAAAACAGACAATGTTACAAAAAGGAAGAATACGTACGAGTTCTTGACCACAAAGGCATTTTTTATTTTTTATATCAACAAATTTGTGCAGAGTGTCAACAAAAAATACTAATCTGAGACCTGATACTATTAAAGCAATACACGAACGAGTACGTTTAATAGAGAGATTTAGATTTAAAAGTTTGTAGCGAAATCCCATCCACATGTTCAGGCTGAGGTAGTATCTAAGAAAAAAGAAGACTGAAACAATGACTTCTAAAGGCAAGATTTGATAGCAAATGACTTGCCAGAACCATATTACCACAGGAACACATCATGCCTTTCCTATAACATCTGTAGCCTTACTGTGTAGGGTGACGTTAAGTAGAGACAGTATCAACAAATACACTAATGTATGCGAAGGTATGCCAGGCCTCTTCGCAGCTTGGAATCGAGGCTAGTCGTGCCCACCTCATCAGACGCTTGGTAATTGATTATAATTATAATTATGTATCACATGCAGCAACTGCCTAATGTACCCAATAAACTGGAAAAGTTCAATAATTTTGTAGGCAACAGTTTCAAGATCAAGGAAGAAAGTGTTAGTTATGCTCAATAGAGTGGTGGGTACAATTACTTATCGCTGTTTTCATGGTTACTGCAGGTAAAGAAAGAGCTATGGGAATTTGTGCAAAAGAGCCGGTAAACAAAACTGAACAATGTTTAATGTTTGTACAATCAATCTCGCATTGTTTGAATCTTTAATAACCGTTACATGCTACTATTTAATTCATGTTTACTAGGTATTACTAATCTAAGAATATTTTTCGAATCAGCAGAAACCTTTGCGATCTAACTATTGCGTTCTGGCAAGGATTGTGTGTAATTACCAGTACTAGTAGGTTGAAGTGATCATATATACCATTCATGGTGTCAATTGTCACTATGAATGTGTTGCGATTCTAATGTACAAAATGTTAGTGATAGTATAGCCTAGTGTAGCCATTGTTTTGAAGTGTGGGTGGTGTTGAGGGTTGAAGCTCTGCCCAAATAGGGAGGTGTAGGTTACCACATGCAGAGAACCCAGTCATTCGAAACACACTCACCGCTACTTCACTTTACTCCTTTGTTGTCTCCCCCTCCCTGTACGTATAAAATAGCTCTTCCTGGTAATCTAATTAGATAGGCCAATCTTTCAGCAACTAATGATTAACATAGGTCATTGCAAAGTCAATTTGTAGTTTTTCAAATGGCCATTATAATTATAATCAATCTTTCAGCAACTTAGGTCATGCAAAGTCAATTTGTAACCGAAAAGTGCCTCAGAGGAGGTATACTATATAGTACTGTACCTGCAACTTTAATACTATAGTATCCGTTGCCAAGAAAAGTAAAGTTGTTGGACTAGCATAGCAATTGATATAAGACTCACAAGTATAGCTAAATCAGCAATAAACTACAATAATAATACATGTAGTTCCTACAGTACGTTCCATGGTTCCTTACTTTTCTAGTTTCTACTGTTCCATGGCTACTAGCTGTTCCAAGCGTTATGGTTCCTACTGTTCTATAGTTTCAAACTCCATGGTTCCATAGTTCCTATATAGTTACAAGCGTTTCATGATTCCTACTGTTTAAAGAAACAGTGGGAACATGCATGGAACGCTGGGAACAGTACAGAAACCACGGAACAGTAGGAACCACGCAACGCTGGGAACTGTGGAACCCTGGAATGTAATAACCGTAGGAACCACGGACGGAACAGTAGGAACTATTATAACACTCACTATATATATATTTACTGATTCAGCTATACTATTATTCGTGAGTCTTATCAAGTACCAACCGTTTTGTCGGTGTCCGGTGTCCATGTGATTTAGAAGCCCTCGCTCGGGATATTAACTTTTTTGGAAAGCTGACTGCATGTGTGTATATAATATAATTATGCTGCCAAGATTATTATCTATACTGCAATGCATGGTTAACAAGCGAGGTAAATAACAAAAACACTCTAGGAACACTCTAGGATATCAAAAACTAACTTTATATAGCTGTTTACATCACTACACACACTTCGGCCTTAGTGACTTTTGGGTCACCTAGCATTCTATAATAGCTGTTCACATTACTACACTTCGGCCTTAGTGACCTTCGGGTCACCTAGCATACTATAGTAGTCTATTCCGCTCTTGATGGTGACTGTCATTACTGCCCCAGCCTTGGTGGTGTCTGTAACCAGCTCCAGAATTCCCTCAGCCACCTTCTCAGGACTGTGGTGTGTATAGCAATATAATTATGTGGCTATCAAAGTATGACTCGGAAATACTAATTCTAATATACATAGGGGGATACTGTACTAGCCCATGCCTTTTTAACATCCTTCCTACCCTTTTCCCCTAGATTTAAAGGGCCATACAATTATAATGTATCGTTTAATTGTGAAAAACAGGTCCATTCAGAAAATTTACCAAGGCTAATACAGTATATAGACTCTCGTTAAACCGGTCACCCCTGGGACAGTGCAGCTTAATTGGCCGCAATAGCGACATGGCTGTATTTCAGGAAATAGCTGAGGCTTAAAAACGACCTTACTCCGAATTTAATAACTAATTTTGGATAAAAATCATTCTGCTCTCTATTTAAGTGTAATCCAACCAAACCTCATATCCGGCCATAACGAAGTGAAAACCTAGTTTGGGGCAGCCAGCACTGCATGGCCTGTGTATACGGAATAGCATGAGTGGCCGTTTGTGCATGCAGTAAACATCTAGCTAGAAATCAGTGCCAAGCCAAATGGCCAGTATATCAAGGTGGCCTAGAGAGCCGGAATCGAGAGTCTACTGTAATGTATACCCCATATATAAAATCGAGAGTCATTCTGGTATCCCAATAACTTCAGCCATCCGGATAAGGTGTTCGGATAATCGAGGCTATGTACTTGTTTTCACATGTAGTTCACACACTCTATAGCCTTAGCCTTACGTTAAAAATTCAAGGTTCTTTACGCGGGCCTTTGTCTCCTCATTCATTCCACTCATGCCGTCTTTAACGATGGCCGTGTCAGTAAACTCAGGACAGATGCAGTTGACCCTTATACCGTCACTCTGCGCCAACTCCCTCAAGCTCCTGCTGAACCCCACTACACCATGCTTACTCGCGGAGTACACGGGGGCAAAGGTCATACCCATGAGGCCTGGATAAGAGAGGCAACAAACAAATCAATGCGCAAAAATGTTGGGATTCTGCCAGTCACAGATCTTAAGCTTTGAACACATACTCTATATAACACCTATACATATTGAACTGGTTATCAAAACAATGGCTGTTGGACAATTTCAGATATGATATTAATTTGGTTCACCTCCCATTGAAGCAACGTTGATAATGGTACCTCCTTTACCCCCATTGCTAGTGGACATGTGCTCCACCCCCAGTTTTGTGCCCTCAATCACTGCTACCTGCAGATACAGCTGTTACGTGACCCACCATACAAAACTACATTCATATATACCAGATTGATGTCAATCATCTTCTTCCACTTTAGCTCAATGCAAATGCCAGCATTATTGAGCACAATATCCAGTCCTCCAAACATTTGCTTGGTTCGCTCAAATGCAGCCACCTGGGACAAAAGAAAACAACTAGAGCACATAAACCCTTGGCTGTTGACATTAGTTCACAAAAAACAAGAGGAGTGTTTGCAATAAATGTACATGCAGGGCAATAAAACTAGCTAGAACAATAGAATGAGAAATAAAGCGTAAAACGAAACTATATGCACTGTGGCCCGGACTAGGATCACAGCTGAAGTCTTGCTTCTTATACTAAGCTCTACTGCATGTAGTCACACAGACTGGATGTCTCAGTGGAGCTAACTCACTAGACATATTTTACGGACTATATAGCTTGCAGCATCACAAACAAGCATGCAGGCAGGGCAGGGCAAGCTGTCGTAGTTGCTGTAATTACAGCGTCACATAATTTAGTCAGGCTGAACGTAATATTTTACTTAACCCTTTAACCGTCGGATTCTTAATTAACAGTGAAGTGAAATGTCTGTAAATTCTCTATCGGGTTTCCAGAGCAATAAAATGCCTAGCAACCATATACCAATAGAATGCCCATACAACAAGGAATAAAATGGTGCAACACGTGTTGCCATAACAACCACGGTTATTACGCTCACCTGTTTTTATCATTTTAAAATGCTCGGCCAGCGGTGAGATAAAATCCAAATTTTTTTTTATGGATCAGCCTATCATATGGTATAAAGGCTTGACTAAGCTTCATTTTCACATCATATGAATGTAACAGTGCTAAGATATATCAATTTGAAGTACAATACGTACGTATTACTATATCGGTGAACGATCTATGAAATTTACAAGCTCACATAAAGAGTGTTCATTACTGCTGATCCTATTTTAGCTATACTATACTTACACTACTGATATTCTAGCTATACTATACTACTTGCCAGAGTCACACAGTGAGCCCTCTCCTGGTCTTTCACCGTCCTGGTCCATAGTGCTAGCGTTTATAGGTCCATGTCATGCATGTCCTCAGTCCCAGACAGTTCATCAGCGTCTGGCATAAAGCTGGTAGCCTTTGGGAGGTATCCTACTATCCCCTCTCCTTCATATAGGCACTGTCATCACCAGAGGAGACATCGCCATTGCTGTCCTCAAGCTGTTCAAGCACATCGGCACAAGTAAACAACCTAGCCATAGCTATAAACTTCGTGCGGTAAGATGCTAATGAAATTTTAACATAGCAACGTGGCTTGGAAATTTCTAGACTAAATTGCACGTGATTCTACAGCTCTTCCTCTTTACAGGGATGTGCGTAGTTCGAGCTACTTCCTAAGTATCGCAGAATTAGAATTTCGCAAAAAAGTCACTATTGCGGGACACGATCGTGGCCCGTGGCGGTTAAAGGGTTAAAAAGCACCAACAGCAGCTGCTGTAACTATGCCTCGATGTACGCATGCGCAAGCGAGATATACGGTAGTGTGTTTGTGTCTGTGTCTGTGTAGACTGCTACAGCTGCTTAAAGATCAATAAACTGTAAGTAAGAGTTTCTATATAGGTTTCTAGTAACGTTTTCTTGGATTTTAATTCGTGGATTTGCAAAATAATGCTTCGTTCTCGAGTTATGCCTATACTTTTGCTTACTTGGAATGCCATTGCAGCCTTTTCAGAAGAGTGCGTAGCATTTGTTCGCACAAAGTTTCTATTCAACGTTTGTCTTGCACTATAAAGCGCTAGCTTTTTGTTAGCTACAAAAGTCAGAAAAGAGCTAGCTGTAAAGCTAGCTATACTGAGTAGCCATTTGTGAGCTTGACTTCTTGCAGACACACCCCTTATTCCTGTGTATGTAATGCGCCTGCGAGTGTCTTTGTCTGCCCTCTCTCTTAGCAAAGCCATGTGGCAAATGTTCCTTCTTTTTTGCCTCCACCATGTGCTTAAAAGTGGAGGCAAGAAAGAAGATCTCACTACAGTGTCTGTTCTGCATTGCTTTCTGAAACACAACAAACATCTCTCTACAAAATTACAAAATACACCTCTCTCTGCAAAAAGGAACCTGTCTTACAAAATGAAATACAAAAATTGCACCACCTTAATTAAAACACACCTCTGTAAAAAAACAGCACCATTTTTCAAAACACACCTCTAAAAAAACAGCATCAATTTTTTTTAACACACCTACTTTTTACTGCTAATTTTGGCGATCGCCTTAGCGCGAGGGTTTCAGAAAACCTTTGTATGTTTACCTCCACTATTGGCATAATTATGCAGAGAATAAAGCTACGTACTAGCAGAAGCTAGCTTAGGCTGTAGCTATATAGGAGTCTCAAAGCCAACACGACGCTACTATACTCTTTGGAAGAGATAGCAGATTTCTTGAGAGACTGATTCTAACCAAAAATGTATATGTATTTGCTATTTCATAACTCGTTCTCTATACTCTCTAGCATGCAAGTCTATACTCTCCTTCTTTCCTAAAATTGTTTAAATACAACTCTGCGCGAGGCTAATCATGTGTGTGCATATTCCTAGTATAAACTAGTAAAAGTAATTTATATAGTTGACAAATTAAATGTAAAAAAACTCGCCTAACTTCAGCAATATTAATTTTGTGCTTGGGTTATATTGTCTGCCCCCCCCCCCCCGCGCGCGCCTAGGGTTAACATAAAACTTATCTTAGCACCCATCCTGAGCACCACGTACCCCAGACAAGCAAAATGATGTAGTCAATACTATAATTATAGCTAGAATCACTCACCAGGTCTTCACTCCTAGTCACGTCCACCGTAGTAAACATGACATCACTTAAAGAGAACTCCTTTTGAAGTGAGGAGCAGGAACTCTTGCCAATAGTCTCATTGACATCCAGCATGCTTACCTGAAAACAGCCATAATAATTATTTCGGTGTAGAAGTGATATATGGGTCTCATTTTGGGCCCCGCCCTAAAACTCTATAGCGATGTGGGGGTGCACTATTGCACTAGCACCCTAGGCCCCCATAATATAGTGATTTAGGGGCCCCGTATATAATATAGATGTCTATTCTGAGCAGTGGAGTCAAGCCCAGCATAACAGTAATAGGAGTTTGAGATGAGAATCAATGGGTGGATGCATGCATGGCTATAATGTTTATAATTATGTACAGTAGAACCTCGCTAATCCGAACAGAGCGGGACCACACCCCATCCGAATACATGAAATTTCCGGATTAACATATGTCATTAATTGATTATGAACATTATCATTAACGAAGACACTTGTACATGTATTATGATATTACTGTGGCCAGAAGGGAAGCTGCTATATAGCTAGAATAGTCTTTATCTCAACTTTCTCTCCAATACAGTGAGTCTTGTGAGCTCTCTCTTCGTTTTCTTTGCAGTGGCCATTGTCTTCAGCAGTTTATCACTAAAAATTATTGCTGATTCAGCTAAGCAATTTACATTGCGCATGCGTAGTACTCTATTCTACTGACAGCCCCTCCTCTTTTTCAGTTTACCATTTTGTCTGGATTTGCGAGGTTTCGGATTAAAGGGGTCCGGATTAGCGAGGTTCTACTGTATATCTATATCTAAACTTCCAATATATAGAATCAAGAAAGTTACTATATACCTATATACATGTACAATCTGTGCTGCCTTGCAGCCTTGCATGGTCACTGGGATAACAGTATAATAACTATAATAGGACAGCCATGCATGTGCATGCATGTATGTGTAAATACTTGAGTGTAGTAATACAAAGAGCCATTGTACACATGCAACACGTGCATATTATTATATACAGAGCATAACACGTTGGCTATATATAGCTACTGCATGACAATGGGGTTTAGAGCAGCAGCTGCTGACCTATCAAGAACTCAGTCTATATATAGCAGGAGTTGAAATAGACCCCTCCACAATCCCCAAACTTCAAATCGAAGAGCAAGAAATTGCATAGTATATTAGCCTCGATTCAAGGCCAATTAAAATCGTATTTTAATCGGCCTGGAATCGAGGCTAGGTAAGTTAGCATGCACCTGTAAATAGCTACATGCACCTGTAAATAGCTACATGCACTTGTTCTTTTATCCACGTAGATATTAATTTTTATTTTAGCTCTAACTGTAGAATTAGCCCTTGGCCTCTCCTGCATATATATATAGAGCAAGGCCATGCATCATACTTAAAAAAATTAGACAACATCACCTGCAAGTTTATATCAAACCAAAACTCTGCAATAAAAGAGTTTGGTATAATTATGACTTGGTGAATGTTTTAGGAGTTGGTATATAAGCATGCATGCATGCAGCTCCTAGTTTGGGTAAGCACTGTGCATGTGCGAGATCTATAGTCAGCAAGGGAATTCTAACAGAGGCTGAAGCTGAGGCTGCAAGCTAATTATAGATATATACTATTATTATACGCTGCAAGATAAGTGCATGGGACCCATACATGCATATCGTTGGAGGGGCAAAGCCTTCATGCATGCAAGTATAATAATTATACCATATTATTTTATACAGATTTCTCTCTTCTATAATATATGGAATTAACTGCAAAAATACAGATATACATGTAGATCTGGAAGACTAAATGTGACCTTTTGTCAGCTTACAGAATAAGTTAATTGGCCTTATATAATTGACATGCATGCAGTGAAGCGTCCAGTAGCATCCCTATAAACAGCTGTATATATAGTAACTATCGTTGTCCTGTGCTGGTGCATGCATGGTGAGTCTGATACTGAAACACATACTATAATCTAAGTCTCGCTTGCCACGCCCCTTTATTGAAGGAGCGGGGCAGATTATAAAGCCATTATAAAGCCACTAAACAGCATTTCATCTCATTTCCATGTTTTTGTACAAAATCATCACAGAAAAAGTTTCTACTTAGAGGCTCTGGGGAGGGGCCTCAATAGCCTTGAGACCAGCCGTTCGTTATCTGAAAGAACGCCTGATCAAGTTCCAATGTAGAACTCATCTAATTGGTCCCACGAATTTCTTGGACCAATAATCGACCATCCATGCATACTTACCCGTGAATATCATTATAACAGTGCTTCCAGTAACGTGCAACTAGCTATAGTATGGCGGTTACCGCAATCATGTTCACAACTACTCAAGCCTAACGACTCGCTGACTCAGCTAAACGAGTTTTACATTGGAACTTGACCAGGCGTTCTTTCCAGATAACGAACGGCTGGTCTCGAGGCTAGGGCCTCAAAGCGCTAATGAAATAGGACCGTGGGGGCCCCAAAATCAGGGGGAGCCCAATATTGCTTCTACACCGGTAGGCTCATGCACTTTCTTTAAACAGGCTAGCGTGCAGTATTTATTCAGCTAGCTTACCTTTGCTCCATTTCTAAGAAGAAGTCTAGTAGCTTCCAGCCCAATGCCTTGAGCAGCTCCAGTGACAAGTGCAACTTTACCAGCCAACATACTGAGTCAATTAATATACAATCAATAGGGCTAGGGACCAGCAGTGAAATCTCGTACAAGCCAAACTTGTTTATATAGCATGAAGGAAGTTACAACTTTAAGGCGTATGGGGAATTTGACGGCCTGGGAACAAGGCTAGGCAAGGGCGGTATGGGGACTAGCCTCGAATCCAGGCAGAGAGCTAATTATTTTCAAGTAAAGTGATGTGACCTCATTATCAGTTTGTTGTGCAGCATGCAATGAACACAAATGATGACCTTGACGATACCTCCTCCTCTGAAGAGATGAGGATGAGGTAGTCGCCCAGTTTTGAAGCAAAGGCTCTTGTCAATTCTGCCAAAAGAAATCGTCTGCTCTTTCTCCTTCATCACTTCTGCAGAAGAGGCCTGCCATGCAACTCTCCAGTTGCAAAAATACGGGTTATAGTGCATGTGTGTGGAAAATGATGTAATTCTAAATTCGCCATTACAGCAAATTAAGCATTACTACTTGTCACGTGTGTTTATTGACCGAACTTTTTTTTCGTCCTTACCATGTCATGCAGCAAACGTAATAAGAGAAGAGACATGCAATTATCTCAGAAAATTTGCACAAACAAAATAGCTAGCCGTGCAAACAGTGCATGTAAAAATTGTTCGTGCAACAAACTGTGCATGCAGGTAGCATGCAGGTTGTGCTTGATTTGAACCCTCTCCCCTATTAAACTTGAGGAATTATAATTATACCAGCACCCTATGATGGCCTATCATTCCGCAATCACATGCAGCATTTGCCACAAGCCATCACAGCATATCATACGACAGCATACAGAATTAAAGCTTATACTCTCCCCTCAATGGCCCTCATGATGTTATTACATAAAAACACGTCTTAAACTATAGCAATAATGTCTAATGTAAATCCGCTGTGCTATCACTGCTGATGTAAACAGGGTGGCGCTAGGCCAAGAAGAACTTACTGGTTGGTATAGCCATGCCCACCTCATCAGACACTTGGTGATTGCATGTATATAACCATGAGAATATATGTATAGATATGTATCACATGTAGATCTAGTAAGTGCCCATGTACCCAAGAACTGGAGAAGTTTAATAGGCAAGAAAGTGAATCATGCTCGGTACAGCAGTGTGGGTGTGGGATTGTGGGTGAAATACTTATTGGTGTTTTCATCATTTTGCTTCGTGGTAATACTGCAGGTAAAGAAGGAGCTATGGGAATTTGTACAGAAGAGCGGTGACAATTGTGTAATCAATCTCCTATTGTGTGAATCTTTGCTGACCTTTACATGCTACTATTTGCTCCTTGCATGAGAAAATTCCATGACCTGTTTATATAATCACAATCATGCATGCCTGATGGTGTCATTTGCACACAACTAGAGAACCTAGCCCTTTGAACGCCCTCACCACTACCCACTACTTGACCTGTTATTGTCTTGAACCTTTTTTGTACTATAATTGTTGTAACACAGATCGAGGCTTCCCCTATACCGTACAACCAACAACTCACATAGATTTTGCATAACAACACTTAAACTTTATTTTTTCTCTCCTTATATAGCCAAAGCAGAAAGGAACTGTTTTAAGGTAAGAGATCATTTATTACTTATCACTAATTGATTCGAATATTTATTTCGCTGTGTGCCCCTATTTCCCCCCTTGATATAATATTATTTGGTTAGTGTTAGTCTTGATGTGATGCGAAGAAGAAGCTACTAAAGGTTGGTATACATGTAGTCCTGCCCACCTCATCAGACGCTTGGTGATTGTGTCACATGCATGCAGCATGCAACCTTTAAAGTTCGACCTCTACTCCTTTTTTACCCCTCTGAATTTTACCATTCAAAACACTTTACCTTACAAAAACCCTTCCAATTTATATTTTCTTCCTGTAACATTGCTAGGCCAACTTGAAATCAAATCAAGGGGCTGGCAAAAGATTTGCCTGGGCCTAATACCAAAATTTATTAGCTGTACATTGTATAATTATAGATCTACCCAAAAAATTAATGCTGACACAGTGCAGAAAGTGACCCCTGAAAAAAACTTATGATCTACACCCATGCAGTTGTTATAATTTTATTTATTCTTCGTTCACTGTACAGGCACCTGTGTCTGTGTATATAAGGTATTACATGTTCGGAAAGAACAGAGTTCTTGGCATCAAAATGTAGCCCCATTTATTTGTAAAGCTAATGCTGGTACATGTTGTTCGAAGAAGTTTGAATCGTTCGAACTACACCACCGTTATTTCACATGTGTTTGATGTTGTTCGATTTCTTTGAGCTACACCACAGCATAAGCAAAAAAATGTTTGACATGTGTTTGATGTGGTTCGACTCTTCGGAACTTCTTCGAACTAGATCTACACCACAGCGTAAGAAAACAGATTTGTGCAAAAAACAGCTTTGTTGATGTTGTCGTTTGTTTGATGTTCGAACTAATCTATTAATATTTTATAGACACTGTGAACGTAAGACTCATAAAACATTGTCAGGAAACCTAAACCATTAAACAATTATCTGAGACCCTAGCCGTTAATGTTATATTACTCTAACTGATTACCCAATTTTCTGCTGTTCTATTATTCACAAACGAAAGCTTAAAAACTTTGCTTGATTGGTCATGTGATAAGGTCCTGGCCACAATGCACTGATCTTGTAGTGATTCGTGCACGCATGTCGGATCTCTTCTGATACTAGAATGCCGAAGAGATAACTACCACCAGTACTTCCAAAACTTAATGTTTATACTATGACTCGTACTTAGGCCTCCCTCTGTATCGTAATAAAGTTGTTAATGAATTATTGTATGAATATTTGTTTACTTTTGTACATTCAATGAACTTATGCTGCATGTCATGGTTGACAAGTGGTGGAGGGTATGCTAGCCTCGATCCCAGGCCAATTGGCCTCGAATCGAGGCTAAGGGTGTGCATGCAATCCAAGAGGCATAGGCCATTTGAAACAACAATCCATCATTAATTAAAAACACTCTAGGCACTCTAGGAAATTAAAAAAACGAAGTAACATTACTACAGTTTGGCCTTAGTGACCTTCGGATCACCTAACATTCTATAATAGTCCATTCCTCTCCTGAGGGTGACTGTCATTACTGCCCCAGCCTTGGTGGTGTCTGTAGCCAGCTCCAGAATGCCTTCAGCCACCTTCTCAGGACTGTGTGTGGGGGGGAGGGGGGGGGAGGGGGGACACATGAAAACAAGACTATCAAAGTATGACTCAGAAAGACAAATTCATACAGACTGAATAAAGGGTAAGGGATACTATCAGCCATGCCTTTTTCGATTTGTAAGCAATTACCAATCCATTAGATAGGCATTTCAAAGGGCGACAAAATGCATTATTATTTTGATCGTGAAAACAGTCGGATAAATCACCAAGCTTGTAATAATAGCCTATGCTGCTTTTCTTCGATATGGAATGTACACATCACATGTAGTTCACACACACTCTAAAACTATCACTATAGCCTTACGTTAATAATCCAATGCTCTTCACGAGGGCTTTTGTCTCCTCATTCATTCCAATCATGCTGTCGTTAACGATGGCTGTGTCAGCAAACTCAGGACAGATGCAGTTGACCCTTATACCGTCACTCTGCGCCAACTCCCTCAAGCTCCTGCTGAACCCCACCACACCGTGCTTGCTCGCACAGTACACGGGGGCAAAGGTCATACCAATGAGGCCTGGATAAAAAAGCGACAAATTTGCATCCATATAAGCAACAAAAATGTTTGGATTCAGTGAGTCATAAATTTTAAGTCTTGAACACATACTAAATACAGAGCAAATTCAACACTCTATTTCTCGATTTTTATAGGCATCTCAAAGCTTATAGCCTCAAAAATATCATAAACGATGACTGTTGGTCCATTTTTTAGATCTGACATTGTCTCACCTCCCATTGAAGCAACGTTGATAATGGTGCCTCCTCTACCCCCATTGCTAGTGGACATGTGCTCCACCCCCAGCCTTGTGCCCTCAATCACCGCCACCTGCAGACACAGCCGTCATGTGACCAACCACACAGACAGTAACACACACATTTATACCAGATTGATGTCAATCATTTTCTTCCACTTGAGCTCGTTTCCAATGCCAGCATTATTGAGCACAATGTCCAGTCCTCCAAACATTTGCTTGGTTCGCTCAAATGCAGCTGCCTGTGAGAAAAAATACTATCAGAAACCATAATTATTACCACAAAACCTATCCAAGCATTATCACACGCCCAGAGCACCACTCTGGACCAGTAAAGTAGGTAGATCGCTACAGTTTAATAATTTAGTACCAGGTCTTTGCTCTTGGTCACGTCCACCATAGTAAACATTACATCACTTGAGGAGAACTCTTTTTGAAGGGAGGAACAGGAGCTCTTGCCAACAATCTCATTGACATCCAGCATGCTTACCTGAGATTCATAAAAACAGTTATCAAACAATATTAAACATGATTAATGATATGATATCAATATGGATATGGACCATATCATATCCATAATAGCAGGTACATTTTATTTTCAGCTAGCTTACCTTTGCTCCATTTTTAAGCAGAAGTCTAGTAGCTGCCAGCCCAATGCCTTGAGCAGCCCCAGTGATAAGAGCAACTTTACTAGCCAACATACTGACTCTTTGTTAATAGGTAAAGATCATTACCAAAACACTTTGCATATAGAGGTTATGCAGATCCGCCCACTTCCGGCCAAAACTCCCTAATAATAATTAATAATAATTATGTAGGTAAAGATCATTAAGTGTATTTATGAATTCAGCTTTAGGGAGTTTGTATTATCAAGAGTTCATTAGGACTCTTGGTATGGTGCATAACATTATCCTGAGTGTATAAAATCATGATTGGTGAATGCGACAATTTAAAAGGTTCATTGAGGCATTGATGGCAGTTCTGGAAAGGTGGCTCCATACTCAGAGGTAAGGGCCATGATGGCTCCAGCCTTGCTTGTGTCCAGGATCAACTTGAGCACTCCAACAGCCACTTGGTCAGCACTGGAGGGAGGGGAGGCCGGAATGATACACTTACAGAAGCACCATTCCCTTTACAAAGTACTAGATATCTACTTACACCTGCTACATTTCACACATACTATAGCACACTAAACATTAATACTAAAGTACACCATCCACCCACATGGCTCACCTGAGCATGGTAGCCTTGACGTACTCTTGCACCTCTTTGGAGAGAGGGGACTGGTCAGTGAACATGTCCTTGACCATGGCCGTGTTGACCATCCCGGGGCAGATGCAGTTCACACGAATACCATCACTCTTCGCAAGGTCCTGCAAACACACACATTTTTGAGTATTCAAGTCTTGTTAGGATTAACAGTCTAGAGTTACACACTAGTATCACACTACATTTTTGTGTGAAATTCGATGCTGTGTCTAAACGTGGCATACCAATAGCATACCCATCTCACATTGTATTGATTACAGTCATTCCTTACAAGTGCCAACTCATCAGGTGCAGTATAACTTATACAGGTAGTAAGAGATTATTAAGTTGGGACTTACCTTTTTGCAGCGAGTGTAGCCAACAATGGCATGCTTGGTGGCACAGTAGGTGGGTGCGTACGGGTTGGGCACATATCCTAGAGACACAGAGAGTTATGTGGGTGGGAATGCATTCTTGGAAACATAATAATGACCACTGGTAGTGCATTATTGTAAACAAATATCCCCCTCACTAAAAGAGTTGGCATGGTAATTCTATAGAATCCAATCAGTCAAAATGTTGCTAAGTACCAGTGAAATCATTGCCCCACACCCTTGGGACTAGGAGGCTAACTATGAGCCTGTAATTCCTCACACCTCGTTCTCAGTATCATTTACTCCCACATCCTAATACATAACCTTATATAAACTCTAGGAATTACTTGTGTATATAATAGAGTCAGTAGTCACCTGCGACAGAGGCTGTGTTGATGACCACTCCGCCTTGTCCCCCGTTGCGTGTGGACATGTGATGGATGGCCAAGTGGACTCCTTCTATCATGGCCATCTGTGTGTGTGTATGTGGGGAGGGGATAGATGATAACTCCGCGTATCAGCCAAAGAATGAGTGAGAGAGTGCAACTAGTCAACTGTATTTTGGTGTTTGTTTTGGTACATCAATTAGTGAGCTAAAAAGGCCACAATTATTATAAAACCATGGCAACGTGGTTTGTTTTGGCTGAGAGAGGTACACCACATTCAATACCAGACAACACCTTTGTATCAACATGTACTGAGAAGTATGAACTACTACACAATACTGCTGTACGGAATGTTATACTGCAGCTGTCTACTTGCAAATTGACAGAGTTAAATAGTCTAAGGCTTCCGTGAGATATTCAAATTCTCACCATATTTGTCTCCACCAATTTTCTCCAGTCTACTTCATTAGCCACACCGGCATTGTTGCACACTATGTCCAGACCATTGAACCACTCCTTGGTCTTGGTAAACGCTTTTACCTGATGTGTGAGATATACCGGGGTACAGAGTATAGTGGTTGTGATGCACTAGGGCAGTCAAAGCATTAGTAACTCTAGGCTAGTACATGTGAAGCATGTGATGTGCAGGAGAGAGAGAGGGAGAGAGACTAGTACAACAGAATGTATTACCAGTTGCTCTTTGACTGTCACATCCACCACCATGAAGACGACATTCTCTTTATGTTTCTTCTGAAAGTGTTTGAGAGCCCTCTCCCCGGCCTCCTTGTTAATGTCCAGCATGCTCACCTACGCACATGCAGGTTACTGTGATCAGGTGGCACATTGTAG
The DNA here is from genome assembly GCF_963675165.1 of Halichondria panicea. Lineage (NCBI taxonomy): Eukaryota > Metazoa > Porifera > Demospongiae > Suberitida > Halichondriidae > Halichondria > Halichondria panicea. The sequence goes on from NC_087378.1 coordinate 2,041,756, forward strand.
TGGGACGGAGACAATGCAGACTAAACAATGACTAACACACAAGTGGATGGTGCTAGCCAAATATAATGAAGAATAGTAGACATCTAGGCCTATTCTCTTGGGTTATCAAGTAACAGCCTATAGACTAGGCTGTTACTTACATAACCAGATATTGGGCTGGGTTTGCTGACAAAGAACACTTACTAATTAATTAATGTAACCTGTGACAGCGAAGTTACTAAATCTACCTTGGTCCTAGTATTAAATACATCTCTCTAGCTATGATTGGTAGGAATCTTGCTTATTCAAGCTAAACCTAGCTATAATATTATAGCAAGCTTTTATATTATTAACATAGATTCTAGCTATTAAATCTTCAGTGGACATTTTACCTTGGCTCCTTTCTTCAGTAGGCATCTTGTGATAGAGAAGCCTATCCCAGAGGCTGCCCCAGTCACTAGGGCTACCTTGCCCTGCACCTCAAACTCTTCTGGGCTTGGTGTAGCCATTTCCACGCATTTCTCAGCTCACAGTACAGTAGAGAGAGCTAGAGAGAGAGAGGGGGGGCAAAAACCACAGGAATGTAATGAAGACTGCCAGATTGAGTAAAGATCGTTAACTACACAAATAGATATTGACATGCACCCTGTAAATTTTACTGTGTGGTCCTTATATAAAACACTTGCAGTAAAATGTTTTAGTTCTTCATAGAATAGGAATGAACATGCTCTGTGTGTATGGAGTTATTTTGGTAAGACTACAGGAATATTAATTTTATGTTGTAAATACTAATCAGTATAGGTCACTGCACTTGTGCAAGGACAACCACAGTATGAGGTGCAAGTACAGTTGCCTGTCACATTTACCTACAGAGAGGGAGCATCAACTAGGGGTGTTTCGTATAATAACACACTAGCTGATGACAGTTGTTGCACGCCTACTCCTGGAGGTACCTCTTGTCCCATTTGTGATAATCGTATCACCCTCTGTTTCCGAGAGGCTCAGCATCCAGTGGATGACACCAACACCGCCATCTGTCCTCTAGGAGATATGGTTTTCACCCCATCTGTACTGGGCACAGATATCATTACATTTGATTCTACAGTGTCAACAACTACCACTACATATCCGGTGAGTTCGATTAAGGTGATTGAGTTAATCTTCTATACGTTTTCTTAGGGAAGTTTCCAACTCTACTATTGAATATTTACACTACCAAGTGGACAAGAGGTTGAGAGTGGACAACGAACACTGACCCGGCCAAAACAAGACAGAACATCTACTCTGACTGGTAGCAGTCAAGTTGGTGGTGTGAGGACTAAACTATTTCTTGGAGGACTACGAGTAGTGTGCAAGGAAGGCTACTTTGGTCCTGACTGTGGTATACTTTGTACCTCAAGAAACGACTCCACTGGACACTTCACCTGTGACACTAATGGTATCAAGGTGTGTCTCCCCGGTTACCAGAATCCGGAGACCATCTGTGTGGAAGAAGAAGAAAATACAGTTACGCCCAAACCTTCCAGTACTAACATTGTGATAGAGTTGACTAGTAACAGTGACGTCTCTCCATCAGCTGCTGGTGCGGACATTGTACCCATTGTGGCTGGAGGAGTTGCTGCGGGGTTGGTGGTGTTAGTGTTGATCTTAATTGTCAACATTGTGTTGGTGGTTGCTTACGCGAAAGTCAAGTTTATGAAAGACACTTCAAATAAACAAGGTATGCTGTGATATCCGCACTGGAAAAACAACTAATTCATTATCATTCAAATCCCTTCTGTATGAATACAACATAATTCAGTACTACTTAGTTGCTTGTTTTACCACCATCATGCAGGGTCTGCAGCGGAGGAGCAAATCGGTATGGAGGTGAACCCAATGTATGGGAAGGGGGACAACCATGACTATGAGAGAGTACAGGACTCTGTGCAGGCGTATTCTGTACAGTAGCTTTAGATCTATAGAAAGAGTAGCTTACACTTTCCATTGAACATGAATCACACTGAGTACATGACTCTGTATTGAAGCACACGTATTCTCTGTACAGTAGCTTTAGATCTATAGAAAGAGTAGCTTACACTTCCATTGAACATGAATCACACTGAGTACATGACTCCGTATTGAAGCACACGTACACTGCACTACAGTCACCGTACTGCACAGTAGCTTTAGATGGGTAGCTTACACTTCTATTGAACATGAATCACACAATTTCATTATCAAAGTTTATCCATGAGAATGTGCATACTGATACTAACGAGATTACCGTACCGTAGTCATAATGACAAAAATAATGGGCTAGTCAAACAGCGTTATGTGACAGGAGCAAAACATGTTATTAGTTTCTTAGGTACAAGCCTTGTACCAGCACCTTGTACTGTGATTGTCCTTGTAACAAGGACAATCACAGTACGAGGTGCAAGTTGAGTTGCCTGGCGGTTACCTACAGACAAGGAATATCGCTTATGCATGGGTGTTCTAAATCCATATGAGAACAGGCTGGATATTTCTCACTTGCTTGCAGAAGGGGGGACCTCTTGTGATAATCGGATCCTCTATTTCAGAGAGACTTGGGATCCAGTGGATAACAACACAGCCACCTGTCCTCTGGGAGCATTGACCTTCGCTCCATCTGCGATGGGTGCAAACATCATTACTACATTATCAACATAATTATACCACTACATATGCATGCAGTGAGTTTGATGATCTTTTTTGGGGCAATCTTTATATTTTTCTCAGGAAAGCCCTTGAGATTGAAATAAAAATAGTGTTCAGAGAAGGTTATACTTTAATAGGTTGATCCTGACTGTATAGTTGCAGCTCACAGAACGACTCCACATGCAGGACACTTCACCTGTGACACTATATTGGTACCAAGGCATATCTCCCTGGTTACCAGAACCCCGAACCACACTGAACACCTGTAGAACACTCTCACCAAGTGTTTGCTTGCGCTGAGGTGTAGTTTGAAGATGTTCAGAGGGTTCAAACCACACCGAACACCTGTACAAAACCCTCTCCAGGTGTTTGCTTGTCTGGAGGTTCGTGCTTGCTGCAAGGCTCCTTTAGCTCAAGAATCATGGTCGTCACTATCATAGTCATAATCTTCCCAGGAATGGTATAATTAAAGTGTACGCTGAGGTGTAGTTCTAAGTTAGTCTCGCGAGCAGCCGTCGAAGGGGGAAGGACCCTTCGACGGCTGCTCGCGAGACTAGTTCTAAGTACCATGTCAAGGAGATAATTTATCACTTAAGGCCTAATAACTGACTTTTACTTCCAAATTCTGCCTATTATTCTTACAATTGTTATAAAGGTGCTCATTATGTTAGCATAATTCTCACCTGTATAAGACCAACTGCACAGAAGAGGAAGGAAATACAGTTACGCCCAAACCTTCCAGTACTACGAGTAGTGTGATCCATGGTGAGTCTACTCCTGAGACAACGTTTACCACACAAGAGTTGATGACATTGATCAGCTGCTGGTGCAGATATGGTACCCATTGTGGCTGGAGGAATTACTGTGGGATTGGTGGTGTTAGTGTTGATCTTAATTGTCAACATTGTGTTGGTTGATTACGTGACAGTTTTTATGAAACAATAAACAAGGAAGATACGCTGTGACGTCCGCACTGAAAATAAAAATAATACATTATCATTTTGTATATTACAATACATACAGCATACTACTTACCTGTTGCTTGTTTTACCACCATCTGGGTCAGCAACAGAAGAGAAAATCGGTATAGGTGAATCCAGTGTACGAGATGGGGGGAGGTGGACACAGCGGAATTAAGGACAAGAATGTTGAACACAGAATGGTATAATGATTGTTAACTTTACACAGCGGAGATATTTCCGTTTTCCATTTCCGTTTCCGTTGAATGAGAGAGTACGATGATTCTGAGTTGAACCAATCGTACTCTGTGCAGTAGCTTAGAAGAGCCGCTCAATGCTTATATATACTTGTGTGTTATCTGTTTACGTCACTGAGCATTTATCATCTCATTTCATGGCTCAAAGTTATTATATTGATATTGATGTGACATTTGAATAATGGATACATAGTCACTCTGATTGACAATAATTATGGGTTGTTGCTTGTACTGGTGCAAGGACAGCCACAGTACGAGTTGCAAGTAGAGTTGCCTGTCACATTTACCTACATAGAGAGGGGCTATCGCCTATGAGTGCTCCATATGAGAACACGCTAGTTGATGTGTTGCTCACATGCTAAAAGAGGTACATTTACCTATTGTCCCACTGCGTGTGAGAATCGTATATCATCCTCTGTTTCAGCATCCAGTAAATGATAACAAAAAGCCATTTGTCCTCTGGAAGGAAGAATGACCTTAACTTTGATAGATAAGGCATCATAGTTATGCCTCGGTGCGCATGCGCAAGCGAGGTATACGGTAGTGTGTTTGTGTGTCTGTGTGTCTGTGTGTAGACTGCTACAGCTGCTCAAGGATGAATCAAGTGCAAGTAAGAGTTTCTATAGGCTTCTAGTCATGTTTACTTGGATTTTAATTCGTGGATTTGCAAAATAATGCTTTGTTCTCGAGTTATGCCTAGTTTTGCTTACTTGGAATGCCATTGCAGCCTTTTCAGAAGAGCACGTAGCCAAACTTGTTTACTGAGTGTTGCTACTCTACTTAGTACTTAGCTCTGCACTAGAACGCTAGCTATTGGTAGCTGCAAGAGTGAGAAGAGAGCTGAAAGGCTCTGCTAATGCAGCCATTAATTTTAGACTTGAACTTTTGGCATCGATCGTTTTTAACAACAATCATGGTGGATCATTACCCAATCTCTGAGTTTTTGCATGCAGCAAAATTAAATTGTTTATCATGTGCATTAGTAGCTTTATGTTATGTAGCCTCTACACAGGCTCTCCTTTTTCTGTTCTTTATCACAATCGTTCAATAAGATAAAATACTGTATTAATCGTTCAATGAGATAAAATACGGTATTAATTGGAGGAATAAAGAAAGAAATAGACGTAGAGTTAGGAAAAAGGAGAGCCTGTATCGGGAAGTCGCGTGAGGGTAGAAGGGTGGTAGAAGGGTGAAAATGAGCGTGGGCATGCTGAGCTAGAGATGTTGGACTGCCCACGTAGAGATCTATGACTAATAAAACTTTGCCTGCAGCAAGCTGGACATGGACTTGGAACTGGAAGTTTGCAAGCACTATAGCTAGCTAAACCTTAGGCTTAGCTAGATGATCTACTAGTTATATGTTCAGATTCTATCAGACTATCCACCTTTTCTTGTGTCTTTCTATAGTCTACTGATAGTATAGATCAAGAATAGTTTAGTCATCATTATCATATAGCAGGTAGCTACTGCCACCAGAGCTGGCCACGCTGGTTCTCTGATCTGACTTGCAGCACAGCTTGGTGGTTGTCTCAGTACAGTACAGTCTTATTAATTAATTAACTCTGAATGCGTGGGAGAATATCTTACGTCACGATTGTGGGCTACATATCGCCCATGTTCATAAAAATCCTTGTGGATCACGAGATTTCCCGAACCAGGCCTTACTTTTTCTTAACTGTACGCCCATTTCTTTCTTTGCTGCCTCACTATGTCTTTCTTATGATGTATGGATGAACAGTGACAACAGCAAGAAAAAGTGTAAGGCCTGGGATTGAGGCTATATGTTATGTAGCTTTGGCATCTCCACCGAGGCATCAGCACCTGTGGTGCTTTCATTATTACAAGCAACTAGATCTACCACTAAATGTCCAGTGGTAACGGTATTTCCAATCAGTTTCTCAGCGAAGCTTCCAACTTTACTATCGAAGTATTACAAGGGGAAACGAGGTTGAGAGTGGACAACAAAGACCCAGCTAATACAAGACTGTATTGGTGACAATCGACTCGCTGGTGTAAGGACTATATACTACGAGATGGAGGACTACGAGTTGTGTGCAAAGAAATGCTTAAATGTGGTTGCAGCTCACGAAACAACTCCAATGGACACTTAACCTGTGAACTACAAGTAATCGTATCAAGGCATGCATTCCCTAGTTATACCCAAACCTTCCAGTACTATAGTATTGTGATAGTGAGTATACTGCTATTGAGACACGTTTAATAAGAGTCTACTATAGTAACAGTAACGTCTCTTCATCAGCTGTTGGTACGAAAGTCAAGCTTATGAAGCACTATTCAAATAAAAAGGAACAATGCTGTGATCTGAAAATAATACTACAGTGGAACCCCTCTATAACGGACACCTTTGGGAAACAATGATTTGGCCTTTATACAGAGGTGGACTTTGTTGAGAGGTTGTTTTGTACACAAACTGTTCATTTGGGACCTAGGCATAGCAACTGGCCTTTATTCGGACGTGGTTGTTAACAGAGGTTCCACTGTAACACCATTAGATACGTTAGTAAGCCTAATAAAAACTAGTAATTGCACTTTTACTTTCTTCAGTTACTATTGCATTCACATCAGAGGAGGAGAATCCAAGCGAACACACTACATTTTTAAACAGGAAATTCCCATCTACCTATCACATACCTCCAGGCTAGCAGCTATAAATAGTGTGTCAGTTAGTTAGAATCAGCATACCTACCAAGCAAAAGCACAACTTAGTGAAGATGAGCTGGGCAAGTGGAATATTTTTGATTGTGGTAGGTTACTGATTGTTATCGTAGAATCAACTCAATACAATCATAGTTGCTACTTGTATTCAGGTCGTTGCATTGGTGCAAGCAACACCACAGTATGAGGTGCAAGTGCAATCACCTGTCTTATTATCATACACTCCTGGAAATCAAAACCAACTATTTGATGGCACTTGCTGTTCACCTAATGAAAGCTGCTTGTCTGTGGAAACCAACTGCTGCTTTACTGCATGCAATGAAACTCAAATCACCCTCTGCTTCAGAGGCCCAACATTCAACAAATGACTCAGACTCTACCAACTGTCCTCTAGGAATGGCAACAGTCCTTTCTGATACAGTGGCTAATATCACATATAATTCTACAGCAAACCTAACCACCACCACCACGTATACAGTAAGTTGCTTAACATTCTTTTACTGATAAAGATATCTAGTTACACACATTTTTCATAACACAGGGGAGTTTTCAACTTTTCTACAAAGTGGTATCTTTGCAGCCAGTAAGAGAAATTTACCATGGAGTAAGCACTCTCAATTATACAATACAATTGTGCGTCCAATAGTAAACAGTGGAGAACGAGCATTTCTATTGATTCGGGGCATTAGAGTGGTGTGCAGAGAAGGCTACTTTGGTCCTGACTGTGGTTGCAGCACACGAAACGACTCCACTGGACACTTTACCTGTGATACTAATAGTACCAAGGTGTGTTTCCCTGGTTACCAGAACCCTGAGACAAACTGTGTAGAAGAGGAAGGAAGTACACAAGAGCCTGCAATAACCATGAGCAGCAGTTCGGCTACTACCACTATATCATCTAGATCTGCTATTGCGGATATTATACCCATCATAGGCGGAGGTGTTGCCGGGGGGTTGTTGGTGTTGCTATTGATGCTGACTGTTAACGTTGTATTGGTGGTTGCTGCTATCAAGTTCAAGTTTACTGCACAACATTCAAGAGCTCAAGGTATATGCATGCTTAATATTCAACTTGTCACTTTCTTACTACATGTAATTCTCAATCCATAGTTGATGAGCACATTACCATGGGAGCCAATCCAGTTTATGATATGAAACAAAGAGATGAAAGCGACACTTATTATGAAACTCTAAAATAATAATTGTTGTTACGATAATTATAGTGACAGAAGGCCTCTATTATTATACACATCATGGTTTCATATACATGCAGCATAGATATGAACAGTGAACAATTGAATAGGAACTCTGTAAATCCTGTCTTCTGGGAATAAAAAATACCTCTTATTGGTGTATATATAGATACTCTACACGATTATAATTCTGTGTCAAAGCTATATAAACTTAACCACAACCACATTAGCTATCCAGTTAGTTAACACTTTCAAGATAATAACTTTATAACATAACACAGGGGAGCTTCCGGTTCTTTTGCAGCCAGTAACAGAGATCGACCATGCATATACCTGCACCATCACTCTCAACTTTACAATACATCACTTTTGTGCACCAATAGTAGTATAAGAGTTGTGTGCAGAGAAATTACTGTGGTTGCAGCCCACGAAACAAAGCTTGTGATATTAAAGGCTCTACTGAAGCACCCATTTTTACGCCATACCAATAGTCCAGCGTCCCTGCCCATTCTCCCGATATCAGTGGGTGGGGCGGACTAGTTTTGTAGTATAGTGTGTGTCTGCAAGTCCAATAGCAAAAGGAATCACACACCACAAGATACGTTTGTAAGCCTAACAAATGCATGTCTGTACTGTCATGTACGTACAGTCTTGTACTTACTTCTGTACATGCATGTATAAAACACCTAAGGCACTTAGCATAAATATAATTATAAGCTAGTCAACACTGAAATTGAAACATGGACATGCACTTTACTGTATGCACTGACTCAGAATTGCATTCACACATCACAGGAGAAACCAAGCAACACAGAGGATGATACCTTTTCATTGTATTTAAAAGTCAACAAGGAGAATAGTAAGTAGCTTTGAAGTCAGTTTCAAGAGGCTTCTTAATATTCAACTTAGCACTTTCTTGATGATGCATGGAGCACCTTACCATGGGGACCAATCCAATCTATGAAGATATAAAAATGACAACAGGAGTATCACAGATTTCTGCAACAAGCTCGCACCCACTGACGCTCCTTTTTTCCATATTGATAATCTAACCCAGATACACCCAGAACCCTCGTCAAACCCCTCCCTTTCGCAAATAAATGGTCGGAACGTTGAGAATCCTCGATGGTTTTCGACAGCGGCTCAAAGTACTTGTGGAACTGCAGCGCATGACGACAACTATATCAGAAAATGATGAGGTTCGTACCAAACAACTGTAGTGTATACCCCTCAGCTACTTGCCAAATGACACCTCGGGGTACTGAAACCTTAAAGTGCCAGTACAAGGTTCTAACCTTCCTATACGTTTCGGCAGGCGGGGGAGAGGGGGCGCGCCAAAACACGGGCGAAAAATTACGTTTTAGTACATACGTCGATTAAAGCAATTTTGTGCGCTGTCTGTGACCTTTCTGATGGACGCAGTGCAGTGCTGGGCACGCATTTATGACTCAAATCGAGTCAATGGCAGGTATACATATATAAAGGGTTAAAGCTAGCCTCGTTTCCAGCCGAGTTGTCTCTAACAAATAATGCTAGGTCGCCGTATTTTCCACTTCGTTTTAATAAAGAAAAATCAGCCTGGGACCGAGGCTACCTTAAAGCATGCAGCTCCAAGTCATGTATGCATGCATGGCTTCACTATAAGATGATGGTTTCAACTGATCCTGTATTATGACGAGCAGGAACTTTTCAACCCTTTGGGTGCACACAGGAAAAAGCACAAATAGTAAGTAACCTTACAGTCTGAACGTTGAGATATTGGTAATACACGTGCATGTATATTAATTGTGCAGGTACTTTTTATGACAACAATGTAAATGAGTGCAAAAAACTTATACACCTGTAAGGATACTCAGAATTAGTATGGTCCGGACACTATACTCGTGGATATACCGCTACCTACCTAGTTGTGAATGAACTCGGCATAACAATTACAAAGGTATTTGCCAGGAAATCCCCATTTACCTATATAATGACATACCTCCAGGCTAGCAGCTATAAATAGTGTGTCAGTTGGTTATAATCAATACAGACCTTGTTTGTAGAGATTCCAAGCAAAAGCACAACTTGGTGAAGATGAGCTGGGCAAGTGGAATATTTTTGATTGTGGTAGGTTACTGACTGTTATCGTAGAAACAATCATATAGTTGCTACTTAATTGTATTCAGGTCGTTGCATTGGTGCAAACAAAACCACAGTATGAGGTGCAAGTGCAATCACCTGTCTCATTTTCATACGCTCCTGGAAATCAAAACCAACTATTTGATGACACTTGCTGTTCACCTAATGAAACGAACAATTGCTCGTCTACTGAAACCAACTGCTGCTTTACTGCATGTAACGAAACTCAAATCACCCTCTGCTTCAGAGAGGCTCAGCATTCAACAAATGACTCAGACTCTACCAACTGTCCTCTAGGATTGGCAACAGTCCTTTCTGATACAGTGGCTAATATCACATATAATTCTACAGCAAACCTAACCACCACCACCACCACCACGTATACAGTAAGTTGCTTAACATTCTTTTACTGATAAAGATGTCTACGCACATTATTTTCATAACATAGGGGAGTTTCCAACTTTTCTACAAAGTGGTAGCTTTGCAGCCAGTAAGAGAGATCGACCATGGAGTAAGCACTCTCAACTATACAATACAAGATATTTTTGTGCGTCCAATAGTATACAGTGGAGAACGAGCATTTCTATTGATTCGGGGCATTAGAGTGGTGTGCAGAGAAGGCTACTTTGGTCCTGACTGTGGTTGCAGCACACGAAACGACTCCACTACCCTTGAACCACCCTCCTGGTCCAATGCCAATAATCTAGCATTCCTGTCCATTCTCCCGACAGCAGTGGGCGGGGCAGTGGGTGGACTAGTTTTTATGGTATTATTCCTTGTTTTTGTTATTGTGGTAGTGTGTGTCTGCAAGTGCAAGAGCAAAAGGAATCAAGCTACAAGAGGTGTTGGTATGGCTAAGATTAATCTGCATGCATGCACTTCTACATACATGTTACTAGTATAGTCTTGTTGCATGTACATGTATAGAACCCTAAGGTACTTCGCGTTAGCTAGTATACTAAATACTGATATTGCAATCTTTGAATACAGTTACTATTGCATTCACGTCAGAGGAGAATCCAAGCAACACAGAAGATGATGCCCTCTCATTGTATACACAAGTCAACAAGGAGAATAGTAAGTAAACGTTAGCTTTGAAGTCAGTCTATGAAAGAGGCACATTAAAATTCAGAATGCAAGGTTTTAAAAATAACATTATCGATTGCATTGTTTTTGTATCAGATACCCAACAAGAGGAGGCCCCTCCAATTAACCCTTATCAGGAAAGCATCTACGCGGAGGTGAAGAAGACGAGATCGTTTACTAAGAACGGGCACGTTGACAAGGAGCCACACTACAGTACCCCTAGCAATGCCTCTACACCACAGTACAGTGTACCTAGCACTGTTCTCATGGATACACCACAATACAGTACTCCACTTTCAAAGGACGCTAGCGATAACCTTAAGGAGCCACAGTACAGCACTCCTATTTCTAGGGGGGCTACCCTTACCTGTAAGCCCCAATACAGTACGCCTGTTAGCACACTACCCAGGGATTACCCTAAGGAGACACTGTACAGCACACCTGTTTCCAAGGGGACTACATCACCACACACTAAGAAACCACAGGTATGCCTCTTTATAGCTAGTATAACGTAATTTTTGTGGGGTAAAAAAACGCGGTGATTTTCATGAGTAATTGACTTCGTTGCCTGTACTGCATGCATGCGTTCCGGTAAACCACGCCTGTACGCTCGAGCATTACTCAACCGAGAGCATTATTGTATCATCTGAGTATAATATTGCTCTCGGTTGAGTATACTGCTCATGGTTTTTGTGATTTTTGTGGAGGTCAGCTTTCCCATAAAAAATAACGAATTTTTACAAAAATTATCCGCTACATGGTATGTGTTTGTACGGGATCACACTTGTACGTACTATTCCTACAGGTTGTGTATGGTGACATCTCGAGCATTACTCAACCGAGAGCATTATTGCATCATCCGAGTATAATATTGCTCTCGGTTGAGTATACTGCTCATGGTTTTTGTGACTTTTGTGGAGGTCAGCTTTCCCATAAAAATAACGAATTTTTACAAAAATTATCCGCTACATGGTATGTGTTTGTACAGGATCACACTTGTACGCACTATTCCTACAGGTTGTGTATGCTGACATAAAGGTTTCCAGAACCACAGGGGATGAATCTACAAAGTCAAATAAAGTAGGTCACATAATAATTATCAGCATTAATTCGCTATGCAATCGTCTCCACAGAATGACAAGATTGAAGTACAGTACTCGGAAATTCAAGCATAAGCATAAGCGTTATTAGTGGCTGAAATTGCAGGGAAAACATTAGGTAATTATTACTGACTGACTGTATATACACACATTGTTTTTATAGTGCTGTACAGTACTACAGCGGCCTGCAATGGGTTCAACATGCTTGGCCAAACAATATAATTAAATGTACTATAATTATATATACAGTAATGTAGGTATGAAAGGTCATAATAAATTATTGTTTACAGAACAAAAGGTATAATAATCTTATGGTTTCTTTTTATGACTTCATAACCTGTCTTACCTACCTTTAAAGTAGCTAATATCGTATTTAGATCAACTACACGGTAGTTCACAGTTATAAAAGAGTAGCTAAGCACCAACTGCACGGAAGAAGTATCAATCACACCTGACCCTAAACAGAATCTGTCCCTGACTCCTACTCATGCAGACTCTTACTTATTATATCAGAGTCCTACTTAATATATCGGAGTCCTACTTAATATATCGGAGTGGTACTTCATTAAAAAAAGAGGAACACAAATTGAAATGGCTTTTTGTCCTATTTGGCCCCTCATATAGGGCACGTATCTTCATAATTAATTTGCTATGCAATCTTTCCTCTCCACAGAATGACAAATAATAGTACTCAGAAATTCAACTAAAACAGACTGTATTATTAGTGTCTTGGAGCTAGCATTTAGACGATCATGTAAACAACCCTACTGTTTAATCTGAAAGTGTTGCGTCAATGAACAGTGTTTTAAATTAGAAATTATAGGTCCAACATGCTTGGACAAGCATTCTTACTTCATGGTGGTTGACATGTATATATACCGGCAGTACACAGTAATGCAAACATTAACGGTTGTAATGATTGTGTACAGAAAGGCATATATAAACAATCTTATGGCTTCTTCCTGTATGACTTCACAACATTAGATAAACTAGTTCACCAGCAACTAAGCACAGCTACAAAGATGATCTTACACTGGATACCTGAATTAATCTTGATGGTAAGCAGTTACATAATTATAATGTACTCGTAGGACAAACTATGCAAACAGGTCACAGTACTGGTGCAAGGACAACCACAGTACGAGGTGCAAGTTGGACTGCCTGTCACGTTTACCTACAGACAGGGACTATTGGATAGGAATGTTTCATATGAGAACAGGCTAGCTGATGGCAGGTGTTGCTCATCTAATGAAGGAGGTACCTTTTGTCCCACTGCTTGTGAGAATCGTATCCTTCTCTGTTTCCGAGAGGCTCAGCATTTAGTGAATGACGCCAACCTAGCCATCTGTCCTCTGGGAGGAATGACCTTCACTCCATCTGTAATGGATACAGGCATCATTACATTCAATTCTACAATTTCAGCAACTACCACTACATATCCAGTGAGTTGATATTTTCCAATCACTAATCAATTTAATTCTAATCCTCAGGGAAGCTTCCAACTCTATTAACTATCAAATTATTGCACTATCAAGGGGGTCACAAGAGGTTGAGAGTGGACAACGAACACTGACCCAGCCAATACAAGACAGAACATCTACTCTAACTAGCAGTCAATTTGGTGGTGTGAGGACTAGACTATTTCTAAACAGAGGACTACGAGTTGTGTGCAAGGAAGGCTACTTTGATCCTGACTGTGATATCCCTTGTACCTCAAGAAATGACTCCACTGGACACTTCACCTGTGACACTAATGGTACCAAGGTGTGTCTCCCTGGTTACCAGAGCCCTGAGACCAACTGTGTGGAAGGAACTGTCCCCCGCACTGCTAGCACTCCAGTCACTCAAACAACTACTCGTATTTTAACCATGGAAACATCATCACAAAGCAGCGATATGCCAACACGACAGACTATTACACCCACACCTCTTAGCATTGTGGTGAGTACCGCTCCCGAGACAACATTTGTCATACAAGAGTTGACTACTAACAGTGACATATCTCCATCAGCTGTTAGTGCGGACATTGTACCCATTGTGGCTGGAGGAGTTGCCGCGGGGTTGGTGGTGTTAGTGTTGATCTTAATTGTCAACATTGTGTTGGTGGTTGGTGTTCTCAAAGTCAAGTTTATGAAACACTATTCAAATAAACAAGGTATGCTGTGATCATTGATGTTTTAAAGCATCTGTATTACAAAATAAACACATTAACCATTGAAGTTTGCATGTGAATCCCCTCTGTATTACATGAAACAGTGCGTGATTGTATCCCCTAAATAGATTGTCGTTACTAGATAAGCCTGAATTACCGCCACAATTATTCTAAACTTACAACTATAAGCCCGTTTACCATCATAACTATACTAAAAGCAAATCGATAATAAAAAATAAAAGTCTGGCAGATAATTATATTTGCTGTTAATTGAACCCCTAATAAAAATTTAATGGCCCGAATCATAATTCCTTGTCTCAATAAGAACAAGAACTGCGGCTAACACTAAAGGCACACCCACTAGCTGGCATTAGGATACTTGAACATAAACCCCGATACTTGACATAGACATCCCAAATGTCATTACTAAATAATTTTGTGCAGTTTGTGTGAACACAAAAAAAGCTTACATGGCGATAATAATGTAATGTACGTACTAAACACAAAATAAAGAGTTATAATCACTCACTTTAACTGTTGCTTGTTTTCTTACCACCATGCAGGGTCTGCAACGGAGGAGAACATCACTATGGGGGCGAATCCAGTGTACGAGATGGGGGGAGGTAGACACAACAGATCTGAGGACAATGTTGACTATGAGATAGTACGATGACTACCCAAATATACTCTGTGCAGTAGTTTTAGATCTATAGAAAGAGTAGCTTACACTTGTAATCTGTTTACATCACTGAAAATGGACCATCTGTCCTTCATAGATCAAAGTTATTATTGATGTAACAGTTGTAAATCAGCCAAAACTAAAACTCACTGTATATGCCTAGCTAAGATGGATACCAACGAGATTACTGTAATCATCTTGACAGTATGGGTGAGTCAAACAGCATCTTATAACAAGGTGTTATTGGTTTCTTAGTCTGTATACTGGTACAATTAAGCACAGCCACAGTATGAGGTGCAAGTTGAATTGCCTGTTGTCAGATTTACCTACAGAGAGGGGCTATATATCACCAATGTGTGTTCCATACGAGAACAGACTATCTAATGGATTGTGTTGCTCGATTGTTTGTCCTATGCACTGCTTGTAAGAATCGGATCCACCTGTGTTTCCGAGAGGCTCAGCATTCATTGAATGGCACCAACCCAGCTGTCTGTCCTCCGGGAGCACAATGACCTTCACTCCGTCTGTGATGGGTACAGACATCATTACACAATGCATTACAGTATACTCCTATTTATCTAGGGGGGTTACCCTTACCTACAAGCCCCAATACCCATGCAGGGATTATACCCTAAGGAGACACAGTAGGGCACACCTGTTTCTAGGGGGGCTACCCTTACCTACAAGCCCCAATAATTATAGTACGCCTGTTAGCACACTACCCAGGGATTACCCTAAGGAGACACTGTACAGTACATCTGTTTCCGAGGAGACTACATACATGACCAGTCACATGCAGGTATACTCCTGAGCTTGTACGGGATGAGTACTATTCTTAGGTTGTGTATAATTATGCTGACACATTAAGACTCCTACGATACCCAGAAATACGGGAAATGAATATACAAAGTCAAATAAAGTAGGGCACATATCTTCATAATCAAAAATGTATGCCTCCACAGAATAACAAGTATAGTACTCAGAATTTCAACTATAAACAGACTGTATTAGTGTCTTGGAGCTAGCATTTAGACGATCATGTAAACAATCCTAGTTACAAGCTGTGAAAGTGTTGTGTCAATAAAAAGTGTTTTAAATTAGGTCCAACATGCTTGGACAAGCGTTCTTACTTCATGGTGGTTGACATGTGTATATACCGGTAGTACACAGTATAATGCAAACATTACGGTCGTAATGATTGTGTACAGAAAGGCATATACAAACAATCTTATGGCTTCTTCCTGTATGACTTCATAACGTTTTAAGAAAACTAGCTCACAAGCAACAAGTACAGCTACAAAGATGATCTTACAGTACTGGATACCTGGATTAATCTTAATGGTACGCAGTTACATAATTAGTGTACTCATAGGACAAACTATAATGCAAACAGGTCACAGCACTGGTGCAAGGACAATCACAGTACGAGGTGCAAGTTGGACCACCTGTCACATTTACCTACAGAGAGGGACTATCGGATAGGAATGTTTCATATGAGAACACACTAGCTGATGGCAGCTGTTGCTCACGTAGTGAAGGAAATACATCTTGTTCCACTGCTTGTGAGAATCGTATCTTTCTCTGTTTCCGAGAGGCTCAACATTTAGTGAATGACACCAACATAGCTGTCTGTCCTCTGGGAGATATGACCTTCACTCCTTCTGTAATGGATACAGGCATCATTACATTCAATTCTACAATTTCAGCAACTACCACTACATATCCAGTGAGTTGATATTTTCCAATCACTAATCAATTTAATTCTAATCCTCAGGGAAGCTTCCAACTCTACTATCGAATTATTGCACTATCAAGGGGGGCACAAGAGGTTGAGAGTGGACGACGAACACTGACCCAGCCAATACAAGACAGAACATCTACTCTGACTGGTAGCAGTCAAATTGGTATTGGTGTTGTCAGGACACAACTATTTATAAACGGAGGACTACGAGTGGTGTGCAGAGAAGGTTACTTTGGTCCTGACTGTGGTTGCAGCCCACAAAACGACTCCACCGGACACTTCACCTGTCACATTAATGGTACCAAGGTGTGTCTCCCTGGTTACCAGAACCCTGAGATCAACTGCACGGAAGAAGCACTAATTACACCTGAAACTTCCCAGCCGACACCACACACTATACAGCACACTACTTTTATAACAGAGGCAATGACTACTACAGGCATAACAAATACTTTACCCACAATCATGACAACTACGACTATTGATGAACCAACAGCTACAATACCGCCTAACATAATGCAGACGAGCTCTACAAATGAGCCTGCAAACGCAATAAGCTCACTACAGCCGAGTTCAACTAGTGCTACAACAAACGCAGGTACTACTACGGATGTTTTGCCGATAGCAATAGGCGGGGCAGTGGGTGGCCTGGTTGTGGTGGTGATAATCATATTAATCACAATTTTGCTGGTCCTCAAAACTAAGAGAAAGAAAAAGAGCGAAGAAGATGGTGAGTCAATCAGTGCATGAAACATATTCAAATAAACAAGGTATGCTGTGATCATTGATGTTCTAAAGCATCTGTATTGCAAAATAAACACATTTACCATTGAAGTTTGGATGTGAATCCCCTCTGTATTACATGAAACAGTGCGTGATTGTATCCCTAAATAGATTGTCGTTACTAGATAAGCCTGAATTACCGCCACAATTATTCTAAACTGAAAACTATAAGCCCGTTTACCATCATAATTATACTAAAAGCAAATCGATAATAAACAATAAAAGTCCGGCAGATAATTATATTCGCTGTTAATCGAACCCCTAATAAAAATTTAATGGCCCGAATCATAATTCCTTGTCTCAATAAGAACAAGAACTGCGGCTAACACTAAAGGCACACCCACTAGCTGGCATTAGGATACTTTAACATAAACTTGACATAGACATCCCAAATGTCGTTACTAAATAATTTTGTGCAGTTTGTGTGAACACAAAAAAAGCTTACATGGCGATAATAATGTAATGTACGTACTAATCACAAAATAAAGAGTTATAATCACTCACTTTAACTGTTGCTTGTTTTCTTACCACCATGCAGGGTCTGCAACGGAGGAGCACATCACTATGGGGGCAAATCCCGTGTACGAGATGGGGGGAGGTGGACACAGCGGACCTGAGAACAATATTGACTATGAGATAGTACGATGACTACCCAAACATACTCTGTGCAATAGCTTTAGATCTATAGAAAAAGTAGCTTACACTACTTGCTTGTGATCTGTTTACTGAAATGAACCATCTGTATGTATATACTTCATGGATAAATTAAGTAAGTTATTATTGATGTGACAGTTGTAAGAATTAGAAAACTAAAGAAACTAACACTCACTGTATGCCTATAGCTAAGATGGATATCAACAAGATTACTGTAGTCATCTTGACAATATAGGTGAGTCAAACAGCATCTTATAACAAGATGTTATTGGTTTCTTAGGCTGTACTGATTACAAGCACAGCCACAGTATGAGGTGCAAGTTGAATTGCCTGTCAGATACCTACAGAAAGGGGCTATATATCACCTATGTGTGTTCCATATGAGAACAGACTATCTTATGGATTGTGTTGCTCAATCATTTTGTCTCAGTGCTTATGAGAATCGGATCCACCTGTGTTTCCGAGAGGCTCAGCATTCAGTGAATGATACCAACCTAGCTGTCTGTCCTCCGGGAGCACATGCAATGACCTTCACTCCGTCTGTGATGGGTATACAGACATCATTACACAATGCATTACATGCAGTACTCCTATTTATCTAGGGGGGGGGGGGCTACCCTTACCTACAAGCCCCAATATATACCCATGCAGGGATTACCCTAAGGAGACACAGTACAGCACACCTGTTTCTAGGGGGCTACCCTTACCTACAAGCCCCAATACAGTACACTTGTTAGCACACTACCCAGGGATTACCCTAAGGAGACACTGTACAGTACACCTGTTTCCAAGGAGACTACATACATGACCAGTCACATGCAGGTACTCCTTAGCTTGTACGGGATGAGTACTATTCCTAGGTTGTGTATAATTATACTGACACATTAAGACTCCCACGATACCCAGAATTACGAGGAATGAATATACAAAGTCAAATAAAGTAGGGCACATATCTTCATAATCAAAAATGTATGCCTCCACAGAATAACAAGTATAGTACTCAGAATTTCAACTATAAACAGACTGTATTAGTGTCTTGGAGCTAGCATTTAGACGATCATGTAAACAATCCTAGTTACAAGCTGTGAAAGTGTTGCGTCAATAAAAAGTGTTTTAAATTAGGTCCAACATGCTTGGACAAGCGTTCTTACTTCATGGTGGTTGACATGTGTATATACCGGTAGTACACAGTATAATGCAAACATTACGGTCGTAATGATTGTGTACAGAAAGGCATATACAAACAATCTTATGGCTTCTTCCTGTATGACTTCACAACGTTTTAGAAAACTAGCTCACAAGCAACAAGTACAGCTACAAAGATGATCTTACACTGGATACCTGGATTAATCTTAATGGTACGCAGTTACATAATTAGTGTACTCATAGGACAAACTATAATGCAAACAGGTCACTGCACTGGTGCAAGGACAACCACAGTACGAGGTGCAAGTTGGACTGCCTGTCACATTTACCTACAGAGAGGGACTATCGGATAGGAATGTTTCATATGAGAACACACTAGCTAATGGCAGCTGTTGCTCACGTAGTGAAGGAAATACATCTTGTTCCACTGCTTGTGAGAATCGTATCCTTCTCTGTTTCCGAGAGGCTCAACATTTAGTGAATGACACCAACATAGCTGTCTGTCCTCTGGGAGATATGACCTTCACTCCTTCTGTAATGGATACAGGCATCATTACATTCAATTCTACAATTTCAGCAACTACCACTACATATCCAGTGAGTTGATATTTTCCAATCACTAATCAATTTAATTCTAATCCTCAGGGAAGCTTCCAACTCTACTATCGAATTATTGCACTATCAAGGGGGTCACAAGAGGTTGAGAGTGAACGACGAACACTGACCCAGCCAATACAAGACAGAACATCTACTCTGAATGGTAGCAGTCAAATTGGTATTGGTGGTGTCAGGACACAACTATTTATAAACGGAGGACTACGAGTGGTGTGCAGAGAAGGTTACTTTGGTCCTGACTGTGGTTGCAGCCCACAAAACGACTCCACCGGACACTTCACCTGTCACATTAATGGTACCAAGGTATGTCTCCCTGGTTATCAAAACCCTGAGACCAACTGCATGGAAGTAGTACAAATCACATCCGAACTTACAACAGAATCTGTCCAGCCTACGCCACACACTATACAGCAGAGCACCACTACTTTTATAACAGAGGCAATGACTACTATAGGCATAACAAATACTTTACCCACAATCATGACAACTACGACTATTGATGAACCAACAGCTACAATACCGCCTAACATAATGCAGACGAGCTCTACAAATGAACCTGCAAACGCAATAAGCTCACTACAGCCGAGTTCAACTAGTGCTACAACAAACGCAGGTACTACTACGGATGTTTTGCCGATAGCAATAGGCGGGGCAGTGGGTGGCCTGGTTGTGGTGGTGATAATCATATTAATCACAATTTTGCTGGTCCTCAAAACTAAGAGAAAAAAAAAGAGCGAAGAAGATGGTGAGTTAAAAGAATTACACATGCAGGTGCATACGAAAACTAACAAACACTACATTTACTTCAAATGCTTCTCCTTTGATGAGCTCAAACACACACAACACACTTGTACGCAAACAAATTCTGTTTTCTTTACTCACACATGTCCTATAGCTACCACAATCATGAATTTAGAGGAGCTTCCAAATAGTAAGAACAACACTGATGGTATTGACGCTTTGAACTTGTATGCTAGTGTCAACAAAGATGCAAGTGAGTAATAGTGCAGGAAAGCACCTACCACCACTTCAAACACTGTAGTGCTTGCAACACCCATTGCTAACCATTCACCTTACAACAACTAGAGTACCCATATCAACATGGCTTTAAATTAATTTACAATCGTTTAGAAAGCACCCAGTACTGTACGCATGACATAAATTTTTTGTGTAGACAAATGTGCAGAAACACCACAAGAGGAAGCCCCTGCAGTTATCCCTTATCAAGGACAGATCTACTCGGAGGTGGAGAAGACGGGACTGTTTGGTAAGCAGGAGAGTGATTCAACTAGTGAGGAGCCTCAGTACAGCATGGCAACAGCTGGTACCTCTAAACTGGAGAGTGTCGATGACAACGAAGAGCCAAGATACAGCACAACTCAATTCCTAGCTATTGATAAGGAGCCACAGTACAGTTCTCCCAATGCTGCGAGTGCATCGACTCAGGCACTCAATGAAGAGCCTCGATATGACATCACTTTTAGAGGTGCCTCTACGGCAACTGGAACCAACGAAGAACCACATTACAGCACTGCCATTAGAAATGTGCCCTCAAACACAGCTACACAGGTGATTACCACATTAATTTTGTTTGTTATGCCTCGGGGCGTAGCCGCACGAGGGATACGGTAAAGTTAACTTTGTGTGTGTGTGTGTGTGTGTGTGTTCCAGCTGTAACTGCTCAACGGTTGCAATGCGACGAAAACTAACAGCTTCTATAGGCCTCTAGCCACATCTTCTTGTTTATACACGTACCTTTGTTATTGTTACAGATGCAGATAAATGAGGCTGGCTACAGTATTCTAAAGGGTGACCCTAAACGCTTCGAAAATGTGAATATTGGACCGGAATACTCCAAGCTGGAGGGCACCACACAAGTGACACAACATCAGGTATTTATTGTAGCACTTAAAAAATCTATCGACATACTGTACAGGTACAGGACGAGAGTCAGTATTCGGAACTTGAGACTACCAAGAAGCCTGATGTTCAGGTATTCCTTTAGTGTTAGAACGTCCTTATAAGTCTTCGAAAACCTTTTACCAAAAAGAATGCTAGTGCTACATAGCTATACAGCTTCTTCCAACAGATCTATGTGGCTGGCTACAGTGCACTTGAAGAATCTCGATACTCTGAAATTGAAAGTGAAACTAAGCAACCACAGGTATTCAAATTAAAATATGCTACAAATAGTATAAGGAATTTCAATATTACTATCAACTTGTGATACTCGTAAACAATTAATCCGCAGATTGTGTATGCTGATTTAGAGATTGCAGATAGCCAGAGTGCTGACAAAGCAACTACACAAACGGTACGGTACAGCACAAGACGTGATTACGTGTCTGATAATGACCACACAATTACCCCCCTACAGTCTGACAACATGAACACAACAGAAGTACAGTACTCGCACATTAAGAACGGACAGTCAGTTTAGTCATCCCCTGTCAAGACATAACAATAACCCCATTATAATTTATTATGCATGCTCAGATACACTTCTATATTTTCTGCACTCGATCGATACCTTTAGTAGTATAGTACCGTAGCGGGTAGTTTTTGTTGTTGCAAATTTTAGTATAAATACTAAATATTTCGTACACTAAATATTCGTACATTTCAGGAGGGTGACCTACAACCTATTGCGTAACGATTTCTCAGTTTTAATTTTTGGATGATGCTCTCGAAAAATGCGAACATTTCCATCATACGAAAATAATTACCCGTTATACGTTACGTACGGTATTCATTTTCGCACTCACTCAGATCTCGTTGGTGGGCCAATGTAGGAAGAAATCAATATCCAGGGATTTCATTCAGATAGTACGTGGCTAGCTTATAGTTCCTGCATGTAATGGAGGGTGGAGGGGGGCATGTAATAGGGTGATTTGTCGGTGATGTATACCTGCACTTAGTTTTCAGTAATGCTAAGATAGCTTCCGCCCTGACATGCTGTACTCATGCGTCTGCCTTCCTGTTCCCTATGGCAACCTACAGTGACCACACAGGTATTGCATGCATTAGGAAGTAAACAATTCTACTTGCCAGCATTAGTTAAAGTATAAGCTAACAACACATGCAAAGCTGCGAACAATACATGTAAAGCTTCCCATATAGCTATGAACAGAGGAGTAGGAAGATGTTTTTGTAAGGGGGTGCTTTACAAATCTGGGGATGCCCCCGGAACATTTTGGCATTCTACATTCCCGCAGATTAATTTTGAGCAAATTTGATATTTATAAAATTATCAGTATCAAAATTTAAATTGGATTAATTGTTCTGCTATTATTATACTTTAAATCTGTTAAGTGGGTATGAATATACAATAAAAAAAAGATTGCATTGTGTCATTGTACTTCGGAGGAATGTTTCAATCTTTGCAGTGAAGAAAACGAACGTTTGGCAGTTAGACAGCATGCCTATTAATTTTTAGGATCCAATTACACTTGATCTATAATAGTCTAGCTACCCTCTTTTAGTAGCTGTTCATGGAGACTTACCATTGATGTCAAAAATGAGAGGAGACTTGCTTGTTGCAGATTCGCAATGTGCTTGCTCTTTAACTTTATAAGAGATATATTATACAATGTGGTTCATCTAGCTGACCTTTGTACTGTGTATGTAACTATGCTAGTGTAGCTAGCTTCAGAGCTAGCTTAGTAACTAATAGCTAGCTGTTCTGAACTTCATGGAGGCAAGTAGGTAAGGTAGCTTGAGATAAGGGGGTGCTCCAGCACCCTGAGCACCCGTGCTTCCTACGCCACTGATGAACGGAGTCAAATCAAATTTATTTATGGGATAATATATACACCTATAAGACCAACTGCACATGCACAGAAGAGGAAGGAAATACAGTTACGCCCAAACCTTCCAGTACTACGAGTAGTGTGATCCATGGTGAGTTATATACTCCTGAGACAACGTTTACCACACAAGAGTTGATGACATTGATCAGCTGCTGGTGCAGATATGGTACCCATTGTGGCTGGAGGAATTACTGTGGGATTGGTGGTGTTAGTGTTGATCTTAATTGTCAACATTGTGTTGGTTGATTACGTGACAGTTTTTATGAAACAATAAACAAGGAAGATACGCTGTGACATCCGCACTGAAAATAAAAATAATACATTATCATTTTGTATATTATAATACATACAGCATACTACTTACTTGTTGCTTGTTTTACCACCATCTGGGTCTGCAACAGAAGAGAAAATCGGTATAGGTGAATCCAGTGTAGGAGATGGGGGGGACACAGCGGAATTAAGGACAAGAATGTTGAACACAGAATGGTAATGGTCGTTAACTTTACACAGCGGAGATATTTCCGTTTTCCATTTCCGTTTCCGTTGAATGAGAGAGTACGATGATTCTGAGTTGAACCAATCGTACTCTGTGCAGTAGCTTAGAAGAGCCGCTCAATGCTTATATATACTTGTGTGTTATCTGTTTACGTCACTGAGCATTTATCATCTCATTTCATGGCTCAAAGTTATTATATTGATATTGATGTGACATTTGAATAATGGATACATAGTCACTCTGATTGACAATAATTATGGGTTGTTGCTTGTACTGGTGCAAGGACAGCCACAGTACGAGTTGCAAGTAGAGTTGCCTGTCACATTTACCTACACAGAGAGGGGCTATCGCCTATGAGTGCTCCATATGAGAACACGCTAGTTGATGTGTTGCTCACATGCTAAAAGAGGTACATTTACCTATTGTCCCACTGCGTGTGAGAATCGTATATCATCCTCTGTTTCAGCATCCAGTAAATGATAACAAAAAGCCATTTGTCCTCTGGAAGGAAGAATGACCTTAACTTTGATAGATAAGGCATCATAGTTATTACAAGCAACTAGATCTACCACTAAATGTCCAGTGGTAACGGTATTTCCAATCAGTTTCTCAGCGAAGCTTCCAACTTTACTATCGAAGTATTACAAGGGGAAACGAGGTTGAGAGTGGACAACGAAGACCCAGCTAATACAAGACTGTATTGGTGACAATCGACTCGCTGGTGTAAGGACTATATACTACGAGATGGAGGACTACGAGTTGTGTGCAAAGAAATGCTTAAATGTGGTTGCAGCTCACGAAACAACTCCAATGGACACTTAACCTGTGAACTACAAGTAATCGTATCAAGGCATGCATTCCCTAGTTATACCCAAACCTTCCAGTACTATACACTGTTAAAAATGTGGTGCTATTGTAACACCCAAAAGTGGGGTAAAACCATTGTACCAAATATGGCACTCATATATGGAGTTATTACAGCACCAGATTTTAGTGTTATTAAAACACTCATTTTGGAGTTGTAACAGCATGAAAATGTGCTGTACTTGCACTTTCTTGGAGTTACTGCAACTCCAAACTGTGTGTAACTTTTACAACTACACCTACAATGGTGTTATTAAAGCACTGGGGATGGGTGCTGCTGTTACTATGTTACTACAGGTACAGTTGTCATTGCTATACTCTTCATGCAAAGCATAAAATATTGCATGCATGCTTATTGCACTTCTCGATAAGCTCATGCACTTGACTTAAATGACGTAACATAATTATAGCATGTGTATAATGATATGCATCACGATAGCATATACAATAAAAGTATAAAGATATGTATACCTATATAACCTCATAAAGTGTTTAATAACTACGACCACAATACACTTAGGCAGTTCGGGACCTTAAAAATAAAAAATAAAAGGGTGCCATGCTGACATGCACGTGGGTACTAAAATGTCAAAAACATAGTTACTTGTACAAGAGTTTCATAGAATGAATCTACTTCATACACTTCTTTCTCTACGATGACGAAGTAGTTCATTGATCCAGATTCAATAGCACTTTTTCTACCTTGAACGAACGTTGCATGTCATCCACCTGCATGTATATAATTATGATGGGATAAGGATGGGGCTCACAAAAACAGTAGGCAGTGATATAAGTGATTAGGAGACAATTATTCAAATAAGCCGAAAGCCTAACACTTTAACATATCACCTTTTATTCTATCAAATATCCAGTGTGCATGCATTACTGTGTATCATTATATATGTATGATGACAGGGTTATTCTCGTTATAATAAGCATATACCCCCCCACACAGGATGAATTCAAGGGCAACAGAAGAATCTGTTCTCAAGTATCAAGTATTTGTAACAGTATATCAATTTAGCTGTTTATGCATTACATACGTGGAGCAGCAGCTTGACAAATATCATTTGTACTGCATCCTTCTTCTTACAGTATCATCTTCAGAACTGAATAAAAAAAAATGTATGTTTGAAGATATGGGTTTCTATTTACCATTAGATTGTGACTGCACCAGTGACTGCATAGTCTTCGACCAGCTCCTGTAGCTTAACATTGTTCTCCTTTGTTTGAATTCTTTCCTCAAAAGTAAATCTATAGGTAAAAAATTCTATTACTACTGCGAACATTTACAGCTATATGCTTGAACACAATAATGATTAATAGTGGACTTACATAGACATAATCGGTCAGTGGTGGATAGAAGGTAAGTATATACGCACATCTGTTACTGCTGGTCGATCATAATTATCACTCCTGATATAGCACCTTTGTTACGCTTTGTTTTTGGACTATTCCTTTTAAAGAGCAGTGGTTTATCTTTGGACAGATGTTGAATCTCAATTTGCGACGCATATTCTTTAACCTTGTTTAAAATAGCTCGACTCCATGAACCCTGCATGAAAAGAGTACCTATAGCTCTTACGATGCGATAATTTTGTAAGAAACAACCATTATATATCTTGTATTGTCATTGGAAATTAGTTTAACAATAATTGGAAGACAAAAATTATAATTATGATGATTTGTATGCAAATGTAGATACGTGCGAAAAACCAGTCTGACAGGAAAGTGTTCCTAACGCTCAACATACATCTAACTGACGGACACGTGCCCACAAAGCCCAACATATCAGACTGACGGACAAGTGCCCACAAAGCCCAACATATCAGACTGACGGACAGCTGCCCACAAAGCCCAACATATCAGACTGACGGTCAAGTGCCCACAAAGCCCAACATATCAGACTGACGGACAAGTGCCCACAAAGTCCAACATATCAGACTGACAGACAGCTGCCCACAAAGCCCAACATATCAGACTGACGGACAGCTGCCCACAAAGCCCGACATATCAGACTGACAGACAAGTGCCCACAAAGCCCAGCATATCAGACTGACGGACAGCTGCCCACAAAGCCCAGCATATCAGACTGACGGACAGCTGCCCACAAAGCCCAACATATCAGACTGACGGACAGCTGCCCACAAAGCCCAGCATATCAGACTGACGGACAGCTGCCCACAAAGCCCAACATATCAGACTGACGGACAGCTGCCCACAAAGCCCAACATATCAGACTGACGGACAGCTGCCCACAAAGCCCAACATATCAGACTGACGGACAGCTGCCCACAAAGCCCAACCAGAATTATTATATAGTTACAATTATAGTAGTGAGTAGTAGACTTGCAGTCTGTCTATGTCAAGCTTTTTAGCACAACAATGGTTTTGCAGCAACTTACTCTATAGTTCCGAGTCAAAGCAGTGTGCCATCTTGCAGTGTAGTACATCTAGCAACTTAGTCCATGTAGTACCAGAGCAGCTAGAGTAGGCCCGGCGCCTTCGTACAGTTAAGGTGCACACAGCTGTGTGCAGAGACTCTCATGCAGGCAGCTATCTATCTCAAGGTTCACGTGAGATCAGTGCTGCACGTATTAGATCTACCACCCACGATTTTGTTTTGTTTATGTAGTCTTGGCTACCCACCACGCATTTGAGTCTGTGCTCATCAATTAATTATGATCATAATTATCATCAGTGTATGCCCTTGCATGGAAGAGGGGGGGTGGGAGCAGAGTAAGAGTTAAGTTTGCAGGGCAACTGTATGAGTAGAAAGAACACACTATAAGCCAGCTACTTAGCTAAATACAGGATGTATGATTTTTCAGACAATTGAATTGTTAATAATTATTGTTGAGCATTAATAATTAATTGTCCGTTAGCGTGACATGCACATAGTCTAGTCCTCAATAGATGTTGCAACTTCAAACACATAGTTACAGTAACTAATAATGATAACTGATTCATCCGGCACATAAGTTATAAATACTGAATAGCTAAAATATTGCCGGTACACTTGAAAAGTGCACTAATTTTTTCTTGGAAAGTTCCTCACAGGCCGGGCCGATTGTTCCGTCATCAGTACAAGCTAGTGTGCTGCTTCACCCCTGTATACATAATTACGCATGTGATTAGAATTTATAATAAGTATAATAAATAAGGTGACTATAATTATAATCTGCTCCTGCATGCATGCTTGAATACAAAGGTATAATAATTATACCAGATTCAACTATTTTAATGGAACGGGTTTGTTACTATATAAGCAACTATTTATTTACACATGCAACTACATGAATCATTATAGACTGGCCTTGATTTGCATGCAGGTGATTTATAGAGGTGCTTACATTGCACCATGTATAGTGCTGCAATCACACAATTCTTATTTGAGTAACACCATCTGGTGTATAGTTAGAGTAATATGATTTTAACAACTAGGTAAGTGCATGCACAACACTGTTTAAAGTGTTCCACAAGCACTTATAAGTGTATAATAGCACCCTTTATTGTTCTAGTAACACGTAGCAGTTACGACTGCACTCCTAGTGTTGTGATAGCACCATTAGGTGAGTGTTGGCATAGCACTTTGGGTGCTATTGTAACTACCCATTTTTAACAGTGTAGTATTGTGATAGTGAGTATACTGCTATTGAGACACGTTTAATAAGAGTCTACTATAGTAACAGTAACGTCTCTTCATCAGCTGTTGGTACGAAAGTCAAGCTTATGAAGCACTATTCAAATAAAAAGGAACAATGCTGTGATCTGAAAATAATACTACAGTGGAACCCCTCTATAACGAACACCTTTGGGAAACAATGATTTGGCCTTTATACAGAGGTAGGCTTTGTTGAGAGGTTGTTTTGTACACAAACTGTTCATTTGGGACCTGGGTATAGCAACTGGCCTTTATTCGGAGGTGGTTGTTAACAGAGGTTCCACTGTAACACCGTTAGATACGTTAGTAAGCCTAATAAAAACTAGTAATTGCACTTTTACTTTCTTCAGTTACTATTGCATTCACATCAGAGGAGGAGAATCCAAGCAAACACACTACATTTTTAAACAGGAAATTCCCATCTACCTATCACATACCTCCAGGCTAGCAGCTATAAATAGTGTGTCAGTTGGTTAGAATCAGCATACCTACCAAGCAAAAGTACAACTTAGTGAAGATGAGCTGGGCAAGTGGAATAATTATTTTGATTGTGGTAGGTTACTGATTGTTATCGTAGAATCGACTCAATACAATCATATATAGTTGCTACTTGTATTCAGGTCGTTGCATTGGTGCAAGCAACACCACAGTATGAGGTGCAAGTGCAATCACCTGTCTTATTTTCATACACTCCTGGAAATCAAACCAACTATTTGATGGCACTTGCTGTTCACCTAATGAAAGCTGCTTGTCTGTGGAAACCAACTGCTGCTTTACTGCATGCAATGAAACTCAAATCACCCTCTGCTTCAGAGGCTCAGCATTCAACAAATGACTCAGACTCTACCAACTGTTCTCTAGGAATGGCAACATTCCTTTTTTGATACAGTGGCTAATATCACATACTGCATGGTATAATTCTACAGCAAACCTAACCACCACCACCACCACATATACATGTAAGTTACTTAACATTCTTTTACTGATAAAGATGTCTACGCACATTATTTTCATAACATAGGGGAGTTTCCAACTTTTCTACAAAGTGGTAGCTTTGCAGCCAGTAAGAGAGATCAACCATGGAGTAAGCACTCTCAACTATACAATACAAGATATTTTTATGTGTCCAATAGTAAACAGTGGAGAACGAGCATTTCTATTGATTCGGGGCATTAGAGTGGTGTGCAGAGAAGGCTACTTTGGTCCTGACTGTGGTTGCAGCACACGAAACGACTCCACTGGACACTTTACCTGTGATACTAATAGTACCAAGGTGTGTTTCCCTGGTTACCAGAACCCTGAGACAAACTGTGTAGAAGAGGAAGGAAGTACACAAGAGCCTGCAATAGCCATGAGCAGCAGTTTGGCTACTATACCACTATATCATCTGCTATTGCGGATATTATACCCATCGTAGGCGGAGGTGTTGCCGGGGGGTTGTTGGTGTTGCTATTGATGCTGACTGTTAACGTTGTATTGGTGGTTGCTGCTATCAAGTTCAAGTTTACTGCACAACATTCAAGAGCTCAAGGTATATGCATGCTTAATATTCAATTTGTCACTTTCTTACTACATGTAATTCTCAATCCATAGTTGATGAGCACATTACCATGGGAGCCAATCCAGTTTATGATATGAAACAAAGAGATGAAAGCGACACTTATTATGAAACTCTAAAATAATAATTGTTGTTACGATAATTATAGTGACAGAAGGCCTCTATTATTATACACATCATGGTTTCATATACATGCAGCATAGATATGAACAGTGAACAATTGAATAGGAACTCTGTAAATCCTGTCTTCTGGGAATAAAAAATACTTCTTCTTGGTGTATAGATACTCTACACGATTATAATTCTGTGTCAAAGCTATATAAACAACCACAATAGCTATCCAGTTAGTTAACACTTTCAAGATAATAACTTTATAACATAACATAGGGGAGCTTCCTTGGTTCCTTTGCAGCCAGTAACAGAGATCGACCATACATATACCATGCACCATGCATCACTCTCAACTTTACAATACATCACTTTTGTGCACCAATAGTAAACAGTAGTATAAGAGTTGTGTGCAGAGAAATTACTGTGGTTGCAGCCCACGAAACAAAGCTTGTGATATTAAAGGCTCTACTGAAGCACCCATTTTTACACCATACCAATAGTCCAGCGTCCCTGCCCATTCTCTCGATATCAGTGGGTGGGGCGGACTAGTTTTGTAGTATAGTGTGTGTCTGCAAGTCCAATGAATCACACCACAAGATACGTTTGTAAGCCTAACAAATGCATGTCTGTACTGTCATGTACGTACAGTCTTGTACTTACTTCTGTACATGCATGTATAAAACACCTAAGGCACTTTGCATAAATATTACAGTAATTAATTATAAGCTAGTCAACACTGAAATTGAAACATGAACACTTGACTGCATGCACTTACTCAGAATTGCATTCACACATCAGAGAAGAAACCAATTATTAAGCAACACAGAGGATGATACCTTTTCATTGTATGAAAGTCAACAAGGACAATAGTAAGTAGCTTTGAAGTCAGTTTCAAGAGGCTTCTTAATATTCAACTTGGCACTTTCTTACTGTATAGATGATGCATGAGCACCTTACCATGGGGGCCAATCCAATCTATGAAGATATGAAAGCGACACTTACTATACATCCTTGTCATCAGGGAAGTACAGTATGAAAATGTTTTTGGATGGCCTTAACCATTTACCTGCCGAGTTATTCTCGCACACATGTAAATCTCTGCTACCTCGCCCGATTCACATGCAGATTTCTGCAACAAGCTCGCACCCACTGACGCCCCTTTTTTCATATTGGTAACCTAACCCAGACACACCCAGAACTCTCGTCAAAGCCCTCCCTTTCGCAAATAAATGGTCGGAATGTTGAGAATCCTCGATGGTTTTCGACAGCCTCAAAGTACTCGTGGAACTGCATGACGACAACTATATCAGAAAATGATGAGGTCGGTACCAAACTACTGTAGTGTACAGTAGACTCTCGCTATTCGGCCACCTCGATATACCGGCCATTTGGCTTGGCACGGAATGCTAGCTATATGTTTACTGCACAAAACTCACCCTGAAGTACGGCCACTCGCTATACCAGCCAGTGTTGGCTGTCCCAACTAGTTGGGCGGAGTCCAACCAACTGCGTGGTTGGTTGAACTCCGCCCAACTAGTCCCAAACAAGGTTTTCAATACGTGTATTATGGCCAGATACGACGTTTTGGGTGTGGTTTAGCAAATAAAATTGAATTACACTTAAATAGAGAACATAATGATTCATTATCCTTCATTATCCTCGAGACAAGAACCGCAAAGTGAGTCATTAAATTTGAGGTTTTTAAGCCGCGGCTATTTTCAGAAATACAGCCACCTCGCTATTCCGGCCAAGCTGCATGGTCCCAAGGGTGACCGGATTAACCAGAGTCTACTGTACACCCTCAGCTACACGTTTCGGTGGGGGGGGGGTGTGCGCACCAAAACAGGGCGAAGAATTTCGTTTTAGTACATACGTCGATTAAAGCAATTTTGTGCGCTGTCTGTGACCTTTCTGATGGACGCAGTGCTGGGCACGCATTTATGACTCAAAATCGAGTCAATGGCAGGTATATAAAGGGTTAAAGCTAGCCTTGTTTGCCCAGCCGAGTTGTCTCTAACAAATAATGCTAGGTCGCCGTATTTTCCACTTCGTTCTAATACAGAAAAATCAGCCTGGGACCGAGGCCTTAAAGCATGCAGCTCCAAGTCATGCATGCATGCATGGCTTCACTATAAGATGATGGTTTCAACTGATCCTATATTATGACGAGCAGGAACTTTTCAACCCTTTGGGTGCACACAAGAAAAAGCACAAAATAAGTAACCTTACAGTCTGAATGCGAGAAATTGGTAATACAAGTGTATATTAATTGTGCAGGTACTTTTTATGACAACAAGAGTGCAAAAAACTTATACACCTGTAAGGATACTCAGAGTTAGTATGGTCCTGACACTATACTCATGGATATACCGCTACCTACCTAGTTGTGAATGAACTCGGCATAATAAGTTAGTATATTATACGTAAACTACATTTTATAACTAAGGTATTTGTACAGGAAATCCCATGCATCTACCTAATCACATACCTCCAGGCTAGCAGCTATAAATAGTGCCGTGTCAGTTTGTTAGAATCGATACAGACCTTGTGTGTAGATCAGAGATTCCAAGCAAAAGCACAACTTGGTGAAGATGAGCTGGGCAAGTGGAATATTTTTGATTGTGGTAGGTTACTGATTGTTATCGTACTCAATACAATCATAGTTGCTACTTGTATTCAGGTCGTTGCATTGGTGCAAGCAAAACCACAGTATGAGGTGCAAGTGCAATCACCTGTCTCATTTTCATACACTCCTGGAAATCAAAACCAACTATTTGATGGCACTTGCTGTTCACCTAATGAAACGAACAGCTGCTCGTCTAATGAAACCAACTACTGCTTTACTGCATGCAATGAAACTCAAATCATCCTCTGCTTCAGAGAGGCTCAGCATTCAACAAATGACTCAGACTCTACCAACTGTCCTCTAGGAATGGCAACATTCCTTTTTGATACAGTGGCTAATATCACATACAGTTCTACAGCAAACCTAACCACTACCACCACGTATACAGTAAGTAGCTTAACGTTTTTTTTACTGATAAAGTTGTCTACGCACAATATTTTCATAACACAGGGGAGTTTCCAACTTTTCTACAAAGTGGTAGCTTTGCAGCCAGTAAAAGAGATCGACCATGGAGCCGTAATCACTCTCAACTATACAGTACAAGATACTTTTATGCGTCCAATAGTAAACAGTGGAGAACAAACATTTCTATTGATTCGGGGCATAAGAGTGGTGTGCAGAGAAGGCTACTTTGGTCCTGACTGTGGTTGTAGCACACGAAACGACTCCACTGGACACTTTACCTGTGATACTAATAGTACCAAGGTGTGTTTCCCTGGTTACCAGAACCCTGAGACAAACTGTGTAGAAGAGGAACGAAGTACACAAGAGCCTGCAATAACCATGAGCAGCAGTTTGGCTACTACCACTATATCATCTAGATCTGCTATTGCGGATATTATACCCATTATAGGCGGAGGTGTTGCCGGGGGGTTGTTGGTGTTGCTATTGATGCTGACTGTTAACGTTGTGTTGGTGGTTGCTGCTATCAAATTCAAGTTTACTGCGCAACATTCAAGAGCTCAAGGTATATGCATGCTTAATATTCAATTTGTCACTTTCTTACTGCATGTAATCCTCAATCCATAGTTGATGAGCACATTACCATGGGAGCCAATCCAGTTTATGATATGAAATAAAGACTGAGATGAAAGCGACACTTATTATGAACTCTATCCTAACTCATTGTCATTACGGTACATAGTGACAATACAAAATGAAGGCCTCTATATTATTATACACATCATGGTTTCATACATGCAGTATAGATAATACGAAAATTACTTTATAACACAGGGGAGCTTCCTTGGTTGTTTTGCAGCCAGTAACAGAGATCGACCATGCATATACCATGCACCATCTCTCTCAACTTTACAATTTTTGTGCATCCAATAGTAAACAGTGGTATAAGAGTTACCGTATAGCGTGAAACTTTCGAGGCACTTATATTTCGTGGATTGGCTTCTAAAAGCCATTTCGTTGCACAATATTTGCGGAATGACTGCTTACCAGAAGCTACGCCTTTAAATATTTCATGATAGCAGGTAATTCTAATTAAAGAACAATTTTCGTGGACTTAATTTTCGTGTAGAATTCTAACCCACGAAATCCGCGAAAATTAAACCCCTCGAAAATTTCGCGCTATTACGGTATGTGCAGAGAAACACGAAACAAAGCTTGTGATATTAAAGAAGCACCCATTTTTATGCCATACCAATAGTCCAGCGTCCCTGCCCATTTTCCCGACAGCAGTGGGTGGGGCAGTGGGTGAACTAGTTTTGTACTAGTGTGTGTTTACAAGTCCATGCAATAACAAAAGGAATCACACCACAAGATACGTTTGTAAGCCAAACACATGCATGTCTGTACTGTCATGTACGTACAAACCTACCAGTCTTGTACTTACTTCTGCACGTATAAAAACCTAAGGCACTTTGCATAAATATTACAAAAATTATAAGCTAGTCAACACTGAAATTGAAACATGAACACTTGACTGCATGCATTTACTCAGAATTGCATTCACACATCAGAGGAGAAACCAAGCAACACAGAGGATGATACCTTTTCATTGTATATAAAAGTCAACAAGGAGAATAGTAAATGGCTTTGAAGTCAGTTTCAAGAGGCTTCTTAAAAGTCAACTTGGCACTTTCTTACTGTATATAGATGATGCATGAGCACCTTACAAATACATACCATGCATGGGGCCAATTAGCCTCGACTCAAGGTCGATTAATATTTTAATCGGCCTTGAATCGAGGCTAAGGGCCAATCTGAAATGAAAAGCAATGAACACAGATATATATGAAAGCGACACTTACTATAAATCCTTGTCACCAGGGGAGGACAGTATATTATTATAGTGGAAAAATGAAAATGTTTTTGGATGGCCCGAACCATTTACTTGCCGAGTTTTTCTCGCACACATTTAAATCTCTACTATCTCGCCCAATTCACATGCAGATTTATGCAACAAGCTCGCACCCACTGACGCCCCTTTTTTCCACATTGGTAACCCAACCCAGACACACCTAGAACCCTCGTCAAACCCCTCCCTTTTGCAAATAATGGTTGGAACGTTGAGAATCATCGATGGTTTTCGACAGCCACGAAGCACTCGTGGAACTGCATGACGACAACTATATCAGAAAATGATGAGGTTGGTACCAAACTACTGTAGTGTACACCCTCAGCTACTCGCTAAATGACGTCTCGGGGTACTGAAACCTTATAAGTTCCGGTACAAGGTTCTAACCCCGATTAATCTCCCTACACGTTTCGGCGGGCGGGGGAGGGGGGGCGCGCCAAAACACGGGCGAAAAATTACGTTTTAGTACATGCGTCGATTAAAGGAATTTTGTGCGCTGTCTGTGACCTTTCTGATGGACGTAGTGCTGGGCAGGCATTTATGACTCAAATCGAGTCAATGGCAGGTATATATATAAAGGGTTAAAGCTAGCCTCGTTGTCTCTACAAATAATGCTAGGTCACCGTATTTTCCACTTCGTTCTAATAAAGAAAAATCAGCCTGGGACCGAGGCTACCTTAAAGCATGCAGCTCCAAGATGCATCTATGCATGGCTTCACTATAAGATGATGGTTTCAACTGAGCCTGTAATTATGACGAGAAGGAACTTTTCAATCCTTTGGGTGCACACAGGAAAAAGCATAAATAAGTAACCTTACAGTCTGAACGTTGAGAAATTGGTGTATATTAATTGTGCAGATGCTTTTTATGACAACAATGTAAATGAGTGCAAAAAACTTATACACCTGTGTATAAGGATACTCAGAGAGAGTATGGTCCTGACACTATAATTATACTCGTGGATATACCGCTATACTTACCTAGTTGTGAATGAACTCGGCATAATAAGTTAGTATAATATACAACAATTATTTGCCAGGAAATCCCCATTTACTTATATAATGACATACCTCCAGTGGAGTAAGCACTCTCAACTATACAATACAAGATATTTTTGTGCGTCCAATAGTAAACAGTGGAGAACGAGCATTTCTATTGATTCGGGGGATTAGAGTGGTGTGCAGAGAAGGCTACTTTGGTCCTGACTGTGGTTGCAGCATACGAAACGACTCCACTACCCTTGAACCACCCTCCTGGTCCAATACCAATAATCTAGCATTCCTGTCCATTCTCCCGACAGCAGTGGGCGGGGCAGTGGGTGGACTAGTTTTTATGGTATTATTCCTTGTTTTTGTTATTGTGGTAGTGTGTGTCTGCAAGTGCAAGAGCAAAAGGAATCAAGCTACAAGAGGTGTTGGTATGGCTAAGATTAATCTGCATGCATGCACTTCTACATACATGTTACTAGTATAGTCTTGTTGCATGTACATGTATAGAACCCTAAGGCACCTCGCGTTAGCTAGTATACTAAATACTGATATTGCAATCTTTGAATACAGTTACTATTGCATTCACAGAGGAGAATCCAAGCAACACAGAAGATGATGCCCTCTCATTGTATACACAAGTCAACAAGGAGAATAGTAAGTAAACGTTAGCTTTGAAGTCAGTCTATGAAAGAGGCACATTAAAATTCAGAATGCAAGGTTTTAAAAATAACATTATCGATTGCATTGTTTTTGTATCAGATACCCAACAAGAGGAGGCCCCTCCAATTAACCCTTATCAGGAAAGCATCTACGCGGAGGTAAAGAAGACGAGACTGTTTACTAAGAACGGGCATGTTGACAAGGAGCCACACTACAGCACCCCTAGCAATGCCTCTACACCACAGTACAGTGTACCTAGCACTGTTCTCATGGATACACCACAATACAGTACCCCACTTTCAAAGGACGCTAGCGATAACCTTAAGGAGCCACAGTACAGCACTCCTATTTCTAGGGGGGCTACCCTTACCCGTAAGCCCCAATACAGTACGCCTGTTAGCACACTACCCAGGGATTACCCTAAGGAGACACAGTACAGCACACCTGTTTCCAAGGAGACTACATCACCACCCACTAAGAAACCACAGGTATGCCTTAGCTAGATAACGTAATTTTTGTGAGGTAAAAAACGCGGTGATTTTCATGAGTAATTGACTTCATTGCCTTCACTGCATGCGTTCCGGTAAACCACGCCTGTACGCTCGAGCATTACTCAACCGAGAGCATTATTGTATCATCCGAGTGTAATAATGCTCTCGGTTGAGTACTGCTCAGGGTTTTTGTGATTTTTGTGGAGGTCAGCTTTCCCACAAAAATAACGAATTTACAAAAATGATCTGCTACATGGTATAATTATGTTTGTACGGGGGTTACACTTGTACATACTATTCCTAAAGGTTATGTATGCTGACATAAAGGTTTCCACGTTATCCAGAACCACGGGGGATGAATCTACAAAGTCAAATAAAGTAGGTCA
Source organism: Halichondria panicea (assembly GCF_963675165.1). Classification (NCBI taxonomy): domain Eukaryota; kingdom Metazoa; phylum Porifera; class Demospongiae; order Suberitida; family Halichondriidae; genus Halichondria; species Halichondria panicea. The sequence continues at coordinate 2,079,523 of NC_087378.1, forward strand.
CATAATTATCAGCATTAATTCGCTATGCAATCGTCTCCACAGAATGACAAGATTGAAGTACAGTACTCGGAAATTCAAGCATAAGCTTAAGCATTATAAGAATTGCAAGGAAAACATTAGAATCACTATTATTGACTGACTGTATAGGCACATATTGTTTTTATAGTGCTGTGCAGTACTACAGCGGCCTGCAATGGGTTCAACATGCTTGGCCAAACAGTATAATTAAATGCATAGCACTATAATTATATATACAGTAATGTAGGTGTGAAAGGTCATAATAAATTATTGTTTACAGAACAAAAGGTATAATCTTATGGTTTCTTTTTATGACTTCATAACCTGTCTTACCTACCTTTAAAGTAGCTAATATCGTATTTAGATCAACTACACGGTAGTTCACAGTTATAAAAGAGTAGCTAAGCACCAACTGCACGGAAGAAGTATCAATCACACCTGACCCTAAACAGAATCTGTCCCTGACTCCTACTCATGCAGACTCTTACTTATTATATCAGAGTCCTACTTAATATATCGGAGTCCTACTTAATATATCGGAGTGGTACTTCATTAAAAAAAGAGGAACACAAATTGAAATGGCTTTTTGTCCTATTTGGCCCCTCATATAGGGCACATATCTTCATAATTAATTTGCTATGCAATCTTTCCTCTCCACAGAATGACAAACATAGTACTCAGAAATTCAACTAAAACAGACTGTATCAGTGTCTTATTAGTGTCTTGGAGCTAGACGATCATGTAAACAACCCTACTGTTTAATCTGAAAGTGTTGCGTCAATGAACAGTGTTTTAAATTAGAAATTATAGGTACAACATGCTTGGACAAGCGTTCTTACTTCATGGTGGTTGACATGTACATACTAGCTGGTAGTAGAGTATAATGCAAACATTAACGGTTGTAATGATTGTGTACAGAAAGGCATATATATAAACAATCTTATGGCTTCTTCCTATATGACTTCACAACGTTAGATAAACTAGTTCACAAGCAACTAAGCACAGCTACAAAGATGATCTTACACTGGATACCTTAATGGTAAGCAGTTACATATTATTAATGTACTCATAGGACACTCTATAATGCAAACAGGAAGGACAATTACCACAGTACGAGGTACAAGTTGGACTGCCTGTCACATTTATCTACAGAGAGGGACTATCGGATAGGAATGTTTCATATAATAACACACTAGCTGATGGCAGGTGTTGCAAACATAATGAAGGAAATACCTCTTGTCCCACTGCTTGTGATAATCGTATCCTTCTCTGTTTCCGAGAGGCTCAGCATCCAGTGAATGACACCGACCGAGCTGTCTGTCCTCTGGGAACAATGACCTTCACTCCATCTGTAATGGATACAGGTATCATTACATTCAATTCTACAATGCAAGCAACTACCACTATACATATCCAGTGAGTATGACTAAACTATAAGTTGCTGTGAGCTAATCTTCTATTTTCTCAGGGAAGCTTCCAACTTTACTCGAATTAGTACAGTATCAAGGGGAGAAGAGGTTGATAGTGTACAACAAACACTGACTGAGCCAATACAAGACAGAACATCTACTCTGACTGGTAGCAGTAACGTTGTTGATGTGAGGACTAGACTATTAAATGGAGGACTACGAGTGGTGTGCAGAGAAGGCTACTTTGGTCCTGACTGTGGTTGCAGCACACGAAATGACTCCACTGGACACTTTACCTGTGATACCAAGGTGTGTTTCCCTGGTTACCAGAATCCTGAGACAAACTGTGTAGAAGAGGAAGGAAGTACACAAGAGCCTGCAATAACCATGAGCAGCAGTTCGGCTACTACCACTATATCATCTAGATCTGCTATTGCAGATATTATACCCATCATAGGCGGAGGTGTTGCCGACTATATCAGAAAATGATGAGGTCGGTACCAAACTACTGTAGTGTGCAGTAGACTCTCGCTATTCCGGCTCTCTGAAGTACGGCCACCTCGATATACCGGCCATTTGGCTTGGCACAGAATGCTAGCTATATGTTTACTGCACAAAACTCACCCTGAAGTACGGCCACTCGCTATTCCGTATACGAGCCAGTGCTGGCTGTCCCAAACAAGGTTTTCAATGTAATTTTATACGTGTATTACGGCCGGATATGATGTTTTAGGTGTGGTTTAGCAAATAAAATTGAATTAAATAGAGAACAGAATGATTCATTATCCTTCATTATCCTCGAGACAAGAACCGCAAAATGAGTCATTAAATTCGAGGTAAGGTCGTTTTTAAGCCGCGGCTATTTTGAAATACAGCCACCTCGCTATTCCGGCCAAGCTGCATGGTCCCAAGGGTGACCGGATTAACAAGAGTCTACTGTACACTCTCAGCTACTTGCCAAATGACGCCTCGGGGTACTGAAACCTTATAAGTGCCGGTACAAGGTTCTAACCCCGATTAATCTCCCTACACGTTTCGGCGGGGGGGAGGGGGTGCACCAAAACACGGGCGAAAAATTTCGTTTTAGTACATATGTCGATTAAAGCAATTTTGTGCGCTGTCTGTGACCTTTCTGATGGACGTAGTGCTGGGCAGGTATTTATGACTCAAATCGAGCCAATGGCAGGTAAGGGTTAATTAAAGCTAGCCTCGTTGTCTCTAACAAATAGTGCTAGGTCACCGTATTTTCCACTTCGTTCTAATAAAGAAAAATCAGCCTGGGACCGAGGCTACCTTAAAGCATGCAGCTCCAAGATGCATCTATGCATGGCTTCACTATAAGATGATGGTTTCAACTGAGCCTGTAATTATGACGAGAAGGAACTTTTCAACCCTTTGGGTGCACACAGGAAAAAGCACAAATAAGTAACCTTACAGTCTGAACGTTGAGAATTGGTGTATATTAATTGTGCAGGTACTTTTTATGACAACAATGTAAATGAGTGCAAAAAACTTATACACCTGTGTATAAGGATACTCAGAGTTAGTATGGTCCTGACACTATAATTATACTCGTGGATATACCGCTATACTTATACCTAGTTGTGAATGAGCTCGGCATAATAAGTTAGTATAATATAGACAACAATTATTTGCCAGGAAATCCCCATTTACTTATAATTATAATGACATACCTCCAGGCTAGCAGCTATAAATAGTGTGTCAGTTGGTTAGAATCAATACAGACCTTGTTTGTAGAGATTCCAAGCAAAAGAACAACTTGGTGAAGATGAGCTGGGCAAGTGGAATATTTTTGATTGTGGTAGGTTACTGACTGTTATCGTAGAATCAACTCATAGTTGCTACTTGTATTCAGGTCGTTGCATTGGTGCAAGCAAAACCACAATATGAGGTGCAAGTGCAATCACCTGTCTCATTTTCATACGCTCCTGGAAATCAAAACCAACTATTTGATGGCACTTGCTGTTCACCTAATGAAAGCTGCTTGTCTGAGGAAACCAACTGCTGCTTTACTGCATGTAACGAAACTCAAATCACCCTCTGCTTCAGAGAGGCTCAGCATTCAACAAATGACTCAGACTCTACCAACTGTCCTCTAGGAATGGCAACAGTCCTTTCTGATACAGTGGCATATAATTCTACAGCAAACCTAACCACCACCACCACCACGTATACAGTAAGTTACTTAACGTTCTTTTACTGATAAAGATGTCTATGCACATTATTTTCATAACATAGGGGAGTTTCCAACTTTTCTACAAAGTGGTAGCTTTGCAGCCAGTAAGAGAGATCGACCATGGAGTAAGCACTCTCAACTATACAATACAAGATATTTTTGTGCGTCCAATAGTAAACAGTGGAGAACGATCATTTCTATTGATTCGGGGCATTAGAGTGGTGTGCAGAGAAGGCTACTTTGGTCCTGACTGTGGTTGCAGAGATAATTCCACTGGACACTTCACCTGTGACGCTAATGGTACCAAGGTGTGTCTCCCTGGTTACCAGAACCCTGAGACCAACTGCACGGAAGAAGCACTAATTACACCTGAACCTACAACAGAAACTGTCCCCACTGCTAATCCAGCCTCTCAGACAACAGAAACTTCCCAGCCGACACCACAGACTATACAGCAGAACATTACTACCTTTATAACAGAGGCACTGACTACTATAGGCATAACAAACGCAGGTACTACTATGGATGTTTTGCCGATAGCAGTAGGCGGGGCAGTGGGTGGCCTGGTTGTGGTGGTGATAATCATATTAATCACAATTTTGCTGGTCCTCAAAACTAAGAGAAAGAAAAAGAGCGAAGAAGATGGTGAGTTAAAAGATTACACATGCAGGTGCATACGAAAACTAACAAACACTACATTAATTTACTTCAAATGCTTCTTCCTTTGTTTCTCTTTACCCACACTCACGTCGTATAGCTACCACAATCATGAATTTAGAGGAGCTTCAGAACAACACTGATGGTATTGACGCTTTGAACTTGTATGCTAGTGTCAACAAAGATGCAAGTGAGTAATAGTGCAGGAAAGCACCTACCACCACTTCAAACACTGTAGTGCTTGCAACACCCATTGCTAACCATTCACTTTACAACAACTAGAGTATCCATATCAACATAGCTTCAAATTAATTTACAGTCACGTTTAGAAAGCACCCAGTACTGTACGCATGACATAAATTTTTTGTGTAGATAAATGTGCAGAAACACCACAAGAGGAAGCCCCTGCAGTGATCCCTTATCAAGGACAGATCTACTCGGAGGTGGAGAAGACGGGACTGTTTGGTAAGCAGGAGAGTGATTCAACTAGTGAGGAGCCTCAGTACAGCACGGCAACAGCTGGTACTTCTAAACTGGAGAGTGTCGATGAGAACGAAGAGCCAAGGTACAGCACAACTCAATTCCTAGCTATTGATAAGGAGCCACAGTACAGTTCTCCCAATGCTGCGAGTGCATCGACTCAGGCACTCAATGAAGAGCCTCGATATGACACCACTTTTAGAGGTGCCTCTACGGCAACTGGAACCAACGAAGAACCACATTACAGCACTGCCATTAGAAACGTGCCCTCAAACACAGCTACACAGGTGATTACCACATTAATTTTGTTCGTTATGCCTCGAGGCGTAGCCGCACGAGGGATACGGTAAAGCTAACTTTGTGTGTGTATGTGTGTGTGTGTGTGTGTGTGTGTGTGTGTTCCAGCTGTAACTGCTCAACGGTTGCAATGCGACGAAAACTAACAGCTTCTATAGGCTTCTAGCCACATCTTCTTGTTTATACACGTACCTTTGTTATTGTTACAGATGCAGATAAATGAGGCTGGCTACAGTATTCTAAACGGTGACCCTAAACGCTTCGAAAATGTGAATATTGGACCGGAATACTCCAAGCTGGAGGGCACCACACAAGTGACACAACATCAGGTATTTATTGTAGCACTCAAAAAATCTATCGACATACTGTACAGGTACAGGACGAGAGTCAGTATTCGGAACTTGAGACTACCAAGAAGCCTGAGGTCCAGGTATTCCTTTAGTGTTAGTACGTCCTTATAAGTCTTCGAAAACCTTTTACCTAAAAGAATACTAGTGCTACATAGCTATACAGCTTCTTCCAACAGATCTATGTGGCTGGCTACAGTGCACTTGAAGAACCTCGATACTCTGAAATTGAAAGTGAAACTAAGCAACCACAGGTATTCAAATTAAAATATGCTACACATTTTAGTATAAGGAATTTCAATATTACTATCAACTTGTGATACTCGTAAACAACTAATCCGCAGATTGTGTATGCTGATTTAGAGATTGCGGATACACAGAGTGCTGACAAAGCAACTACACAAACGGTACGGTACAGCACAAGACGTGATTACGTGTCTGATAATGACCACACAATTACCCCCCTGCAGTCTGACAACATGAACACAACAGAAGTACAGTACTCGCACATTAAGAACGGACAGTCAGTTTAGTCACCCCCTGTCAAGACATAACAATAACCCCATTATAATTTATTATGCATGCTCAGATACACTTTTATATTTTCTGCACTCGATCGATACCTTTAGTAGTACAGTATCGTAGCGGGTAGTTTTCGTTGTTGCAAATTTTAGTATAAAATACACTTCTCGTACACTAAATATTCAAACATTTCAGGAGAGTGACCTACAACCTATTGCGTAACGATTTCTCAGTTTTAATTTTTGGATGATGCTCTCAAAAAATACGAACATTTCCATCATACAAAAATAACCCGTTATACGTTACGTACGGTATTCGTTTTTGCACTCACTCAGATCTCGTTGGTGGGTCAATGGTAGGAAGAAATCAATATCCAGGGATTTCATTCAGAGAGTACGTGGCTAGCTTATAGTTCCTGCATGTAATGGAGGCCAGGGATTTCATTCAGAGAGTACGTGGCTAGCTTATAGTTCCTGCATGTAATGGAGGCCAGGGATTTCATTCAGAGAGTACGTGGCTAGCTTATAGTTCCTGCATGTAATGGAGGCCAGGGATTTCATTCAGAGAGTACGTGGCTAGTTTATAGTTCCTGCATGTAATGGAGGCCAGGGATTTCATTCAGAGAGTACGTGGCTAGCTTATAGTTCCTGCATGTAATGGAGGGTGGAGGGGGGCATGTAATAGGGTGATTTAATTGTAGGTGATGTATACCTGCACTTAGTTTTCGCAATACAAAAAATTAATAGCTTCCGCCCTGACATGCTGTACTCATGCCTCTGCCTTCCTGTTCCCTATGGCAACCTACAGTGACCACACAGGTATTGCATGCATGAGGAAGTAAACAATTCTACTTGCCAGCATTAGTTAAAGTATAAGCTAACAACACATGCAAAGCTTTAAGCGAATAATACATGTAAAGCTTCCCATATAGCTATGAGCGGAGTCAAATCAAATTTATTTATGGGATAATATATACACCTAATGGTGTACATGTACCATGCACATTTAAAATAGCATACATGCAACTCAATTTCACTACAGGTCAACAAAATAAGCAATTTATCATCAAAATTACTTGTTGGTGGATTATTGCAAACAAAAGAGTAACCAGGCCAACAAGTAATATAATTATGACAGTATAACAATACAAACGAGCTCTGTGACACACAACAAATTATACACAGCCCAGCATAACGTATGGCACAAGTGGAACGTCTATACTGGCTACATGCATACAATGTACACAAACTCAATTTTGGCTGAACTAGCTAAAAAGCACAAAAACTAGGTTCTCTGAAACAAACAAAGAAATTAGAAGCAGCTGCCTGAGCTGAAGACAGTCTACGGACAATAAGGATTACCAAGATAAAAGTCTGACCGCGGGAGATGGGACTGTAAGCTATAATACTGGAGCAGCTCTGGCAAACTCCTGAACCTTTGACCTTGTGTTAACGAGAAGAAGCTCTCCTGCAAGGGGTGTGTGTGTGTGGAGGGTGGGTGGAGTCATTAGAATATTGACACAGTACCAAACATGGAAAAAGTTGAGAGCTCAGAAACAGTCAAACATCAAAAATTAATAGGCTCCTGTACTTCTAAACATGTTTTTAGGTGGTAATTAGCAAGGTACATTATTAACTGTACACACAATTAGGAACTCACATTAGCCTGCACACACATTACACTGTGTTTGTACTGTAGGCATTAGCGTGTACAATTACTCTGTACACACACCATTCTGTACTAGTCTACAAAAGTATGTTGTGAGCACTCACTTCATCTTTGAATAGCTTGTAGTGCCGACAGCGATCTATGTGCCAAACTGAGAGGACCTTCTCTGCACCAGCCCGCCTCCCCTCTCGTATCAGGTATGTCCCGTCCACATTCAGTTGGCGTAGCAACCTACACAGACAGACACAGAGAGAGGGATAAACACAGTCTTGTAACTATCTTCTCATATCACTACACAGCTAGCAAGAAACAGAAAAACACACTCGGCCATTACAATGGGAGACCATAAACACAAGGCACAAAATATCAGTACCTATTTAAGTTACTCTGTACGCATATCTCTCCACATTATTATGTATGGATTATTTTTGAACACTAATTACTCACTTATCGGCGTCAACTCTCTCCAGTTGGTCAAAGAGGCAGGACGGGGGCATGAGCTCGTCAGGCTTACGAAACATAATGTAATAGCCTCCATCACTGTCAGGGTCACTGTCAGGATCACTGCCCTCCGCCTCTTCATCAGAGGGGTCCTAGGGGGAGGGGGAGGGGGGAGGGGAAGTCATTATGACTATGCACACACACTAACTGCTGTTAAAGGTTAACCTATTAATGGCGGCAAAGGCCTAACGAAGAAGGTACGTGTAGATGACATTGTAAATGACTGTGAAACTATAACATCAAGCCTATCCTATCTACAGCAAAGAGTGAAGTGTAGGTTTACACGATTAAGACCATTATTATGCAATGTATTTGTGGCCCACGTACAAAGAGTCATACAGGTACATATATTGACTAGGCCACACAATATTTTGCTAGTCACTGAACTGAACTACAGTAGCTGTACATGTAAATGTCACTCACCACATAATCATCGTCGAGAGGTGGTTTCTCGGTGGAGGCTGAGGGGGAGGAGACTGAGCGCTCCACTTGCGGTAACACAGTGGAGTTCTCGCCAATGATAGGCAGGTAGATGTCAGTCTCCTCATCAACATCTGTATAGGTACACGAAACAAAATAATACGTAAAGCAGTTCTTTGACATTACTACGCCCGTACATCTGATCATATATTATGTAGCGTCATTAAGTAACTGTGGGGTGGGGGTTGCTACAACTTTCATCCCCCTCCCCCCCCAGTGCTAAGCAGATTTAGGGTCTTTTAAAACTAAGGTACCAGCTGTAAGACATGGGCATGCACACTGTGATAATAATACCACAGGCAGTATGCCCCCAGGGCCTATTGTCCTTCCAACAGCCTCAAGTGCTATACATGTAGCTGTATCAGCAGTATGTAGTCACCTTCTCCAGTAGTGTTGTCCAGTACCACGCTGCCTGGGGTCGGTTGTAGGGACACTCGTGAGCGGGTGGGCACCTCGGGCCTACCACTCACCGCTAGAGGGAGAGAGGTCCAATTAAATAAGAACAAAAGAAAGCTGTATCTACAAGATATGTTTTGGAAACTGAATGAGAAAGCCTTTCCTGTAAAACATACCTCTATTGGTACATGCACAAGCACAACGTTCGATTGGTCGTAACGAGGTCCGATTTTAGAAGCGTGTGTACAATAATTATAGCTATGCCCAGTCGTAATTTTTTTAGGGGGGGGGGATACTCACATGGATCCTCCACTCTGTCATACACTCCCTCCTCTCCGTTGAATGGGTCATCGTAGATGTTGGTGTCCAGTTTCCTGAGAGCAGAGGTAGTTAGTTAGTACAATGTCAGGCACCTATGCTACCACAACACCAATTAAGGCAACCCTAGGCTACAGAGCTTAACTTATAAGTGTGTGATGTACTTACTCGTAGGGAGATTCAGGGTCATCTTCCACTTTGTCATAGATACGGTGTGGAGAGCCGCCATCTTGTTCCTCTTCCTCGTCCTCACCAAATGATCCCGGGGGTGGACTGCCCAGGGGCATCACCACCCGCTCTGTGATGCTGTGTGTGTGTGTGTGTGTGTGTGTGTGTGTGTGTGTGTGTGTGTGTGTGTGTGTGTGTGTGTGTGAGTGAGTGTGTGTGTGTGTGTGTGTGTGTGTGTGTGTGTGTGTGTGTAGTGGGTAGTAAGCATAATAATGCCTACAATAGCACATTATGATCGTGCGGTCTACAGAGAATGCACATCCACCCACCTCTGATTGTACTGATGTATCTCTTCGTCCAATTCTCTCTTCCATCTCTACAAAAGGGACAGCTCTCACTAGTTGATAAACTTACTTAGTTGAAAACATACCTCTAGTTCTCCTTTTGATCCAAATGACACAAAGTAGGTTCTAACTTGAGGGTTCAAAGGTGAAACCTTGAGCACAAATGGATATTTCTTAACTATTTCTGTTTCACGGCAAATCGACACCCTGAAAAAATAAACACACATATAATTTGTTAGCACTAAGTACTTAGACCCTACACTTCATTTACAATTTAGGCTATATAATGAATGGGAACCGCCTGGGGGGTTTCACCAGACACCAAAATAATAGTAGCCAAGAGAATACATGCCAATGTACAAGGCAACAGAGTCCCACCCTCCCCTCCTCATAGCTGGCTAGTGCACAGACCAGTATGGAGGTCATTAGTACTGAGTCACTCACTCATATCCCGAGAGGACAAATTTTCCCTTTGGAGAATGGGCCGTTTCATTACTGAAGTAGTAGAGACAACCAGCCCTCAGAATGAGGTAGCGACGTTTCCCTGAAATAGAGATTAAGATAACAGGTATAATACTTGTTAGACCATTATAGGGGGACTGTATACGTACCAGATGTGTGTGTGTGTGTATATGTGCTCTGGCAAGTTTCACAAACATGGACAGTTGGTACAAAATACACACACTCATGATTATACAATCGCTTGTACACACAGTAATATTGTATCAGCCAAAGCTAAAAGATTGTACCCAGAGGAGGTCCGACATGCATGCACGAATCACTACAAGTTCAGTGCATGATGTCATTGCAGTCACGTGATAACGTCCAGGCACTTGTAGTGATTCGTGCACATATGTCGGGCTCCTCGATCTGGATTGTACCAGTAAAGGATGCAATTTCTATCTGGAATTTAAAGCAGTAACTCTACTATGCCGACACTAATTAAGGCACGCATAATTATAGGCAGGAAGTGAAAACAGACAGGTGACCGTGACACTGTATGACACACACATACATGTACACTTCAATAGAATACACAGAAAACCTCATTGGGTACACTAAATGTAAACAAGATTCAAACCAAGGCAGGAAGCGCATGATTTTCAAGGGATTTATGTCAAACTGCTACATGTAGGAAAACAGACTACGTATGCTGTACATCTTATAGGAAAGCCAGACAGACATAAACTATTGCATTGTGTACACGCAGTTTGTACAAACGTGAAAATACATTCACTTTCGGTTAGTGACACATAATTATACATGTTGCATTGTGACAAAGGCCTTGACTACATAATAACTATGGGGATGCTCTTATCTAGTGAATCAACAGATTATAGAGATGCACAAAGATATACAAGTTTGTATACACACACAAACATATAATCTGACGTTTGTCTCCTGGGAGACTACTCATGCTAAACCATCACTCACAACTCTTGTGACCACCTCCTTGTTTCCTGATCCAGCCACTGTAGCGACACTTATCATCCAACAGCTGTTGAGCAGAGCCTTCTCTTAAATCAGGGGCAAGTATGACGGACCTCTCTATCACACCACTAGGTAGTGTCGTCGACCAGTTGGTGTGCATTTGAGGGAGCGTTTGGGTTCGTGCACCCAACGGTGACTGCAGCTGTTTTGAATTACCACCAGAGCCGGACCTGTCTCGTTTAGGTAATACACTCATTGTTCTGCTTTGTCCTTTCTTTGGTGGTGGGTGCATCAATGTTGCTATGGCCCCTTTCAGAGCCATGAGTTCAGAAGGTTTGACCACTCTCAGTTGATCTCGAAGATCTTTGTCCGAGAGTTCGACTAGATGAGCTCCGGTAATCTGGTTACGCTCAAACGATGGGATATGATTGGAGAGGTGGATCTCCCCGAGCCAGGAGGACACCTCCTCCACACCCCAGTTATGAAAATTCTCGTAGGCTAGCTTCGACATGATTGGAACCAATCAGAAGCAAGGGGTTTTTGTAAAGCCACTCCAATTCCTGACGAAAAGGAAGGAAAATGCATATTAGGAAGATTGTTGTATAGTCTTTAGGGAAATACCTCGTTTAAATACATGTATACAGTACACACATAGGTGCTGAATCATACACACTTTCATAAGGTACAAGCTCCACCCACCATACACAGAGACACGTACACTCAACCACCACTGATATTTTATGCTCAATCTGTGTACATTTATAGTTTTTACAAGCGAAACAAGATCTGGTAGGCCACTAAAGGTCAACTATAAACCGAAGCACTTGTACGTACGAAGAGCCTGAGGGTAATCCATAAAACTGATCAACCGTGACTATTTACACCTAAGACCATGCTCTGTATGATGTATGTGGTACTACAGCCAGTTTAAAAGTGGACTATACAAACATAATTATTCATCAAAATATAAATGGGCTGATTGAATGTAGTATTGTGTGAAAGGACATACCCTCTCAGGCTCAGATAAAGTTAGATCCCACACTTACCTACTAAAATGTTTAGTGATCTAAGGTAAGGTCCAGAGCGCTGTACGCTGTAGAGTGCTAGTGCTAACCAACTAGCTTGTACATGTACACTTGTTCACTACCTTAACCCCCTTTGATGTCGGCTGAGCTTGTTTGCAGAGCAATACGTCATAATCACAACAATTTTAGCCGGTTAGCCGCGAACATTATACAAATTTTTCTACAAATAAATGCCACACCCCTTCAAATAATATACAGCTACAGGGCATGCGCACACACTAAAATTCAAATTCTCAAAAAATTTAATCAACTCTCTTTAGCTTTGTGCTGTACTGATCTGCTTTTGATCTTATACTCCTATCACTGTAAAGAACCTACCACAAGAGAAGACATGGATATTAGTCGAGGAGTGAGACAATCCAAGAGAGGGCAAAATGCTCAAGAGAAGAACATTCAAGTTGTTGTTCGATGTCGGTACGTCGGTCATTACGTAGGTGCCCGAGCTACTAGTACATGCAACTTGTACATGTTTTGAGCACCTACTACATACCTACTCTGCTGTACATATTGATGATTCGATGGTATCATACACACTGCCATGTACACACTCAGCTAGCTAGAGTATGTATGAGCCAAACATATCCTTATTAACGTCCACCAAGTGTCCATTCTCACTGTTCACTCTCTTACAGGCCTCGTAATTCTGTCGAGAAAAAGGCAAGCTCGAGCAGTATTGTAACGTGCAGCTCCAAGGCGGGGGAGATCATTGTCAAGGGGGAGAAGGCGGTCTCTAAGACGTTCACATTTGACAAAGTTTTTGACCAATCCTCCACTCAGATGGACGTGTACAGGGAGGTGGTCAATCCCATCATCTCAGAGGTGCTCCAGGGGTACAACTGCACAGTGTTTGCGTGAGTCACAGAAACAAGTGCTTGAGTCTTTTAACAGTGAAGTTGAATTACTGTCTTTGTAGATATGGACAGACAGGGACTGGTAAGACGTTCACAATGGAGGGAGAGAGAAGCAATAGTGGGTCCTTGTCATGGGAGCAGGTGAGGGAGACTAATACTTAATATTGATTCGGTTGCTGTATTAATTTTGTAGTAGTTATTTGGATTAATGTTTTATTCCTACACGTATATGTTACCCCCTCCCCCTTGTAGGACCCCCTGGCAGGTATCATCCCACGCTCCCTCCACCATCTCTTTGAGGAGCTGGAGAAACAGAAGGTGCAGGAGTTCTCTGTGAGGGTCTCATTCCTGGAGCTCTACAATGAGGAACTATTTGACCTTCTCTCCTCCGTCGAAGACAACTCAAAACTGAGAATATTTGAGGATTCCTCCAGGAAGGTTTGTCACCATAGCAATGCATAGTGTTCATCAGGTATTTAATCTTGCCCTGTTAAGTGTGACGTACATGTATAGTTTGTGAAATGGGTTTACCTTCGATACTGTAATTTCAGTGTGTATTATTATACTTTCCAGGGTTCAGTGGTGATTCATGGCCTTGAGGAGCTGGTTGTGCACAGCAAGGACGAGGTCTACTCCATCCTTGAGCGTGGGACTGCACGGAGACAGACGGCTGCTACTCTACTCAATGCTTGCTCATCTCGTTCCCATTCTGTGTTCTCTGTGACTGTGCACATGAAGGAGAGCTCCATTGATGGGGAGGAAATGCTCAAGACTGGGAAACTCAATCTGGTAGGTTTAAGAGCTTTCTTTAATGTACTGTACATACTGTACTGATTGTGCAGAAGAGCTTGTACATCATACTGCATAGCGTGACATTTTTGTGAGGTGCAAAATTCAGTGTTTTTTGGTGGCAGCAGTTAACAGGAAAATTAAAACTGTGATGAACTCCCACGCACAAGTATTCCACATGCAAAGCTTTTGGTTTCCTGGCATTGAAAAGCGAATCCACGAACATTTCTTCTGAGGTCTCTCGAGCCAAATAGCGAAAAATGTGCACCTGCGAAATTTCCCGCTATACACAGTAGTCACATTAATTTTGCTATATCAACAGTTACATGATTTTTTAGGAGTGTACATTTATACTCAATCTAGTTTGTCCTTTTGGAATCCTTATAAGTTGAGTTCTGTATCCACTCTACAGGTCGACCTCGCTGGCAGTGAGAACATTGGTCGGTCTGGGGCCGTGGACAAGAGAGCGAGGGAGGCTGGCAATATCAACCAGAGTCTCCTCACTCTCGGCAGGGTCATCACCGCTCTGGTGGAGAGGACACCTCACGTGCCCTACAGGTTGGTGCCATCAGCGGTCTTATTACATTAAGGCATTCTTTTTTCTTACTGCTACAGTTGCTAGATACAATGTAGAGCATTCGTCCTAGAGTGTGTGCATGTTATATGTTCTACACCCTCACAGAGAGAGCAAGTTGACACGGATCCTCCAAGACTCCCTGGGTGGTCGAACCAAAACCTCTATTATAGCCACCATCTCACCCGCCCAGTGCAACATGGAGGAGACCCTCTCCACCCTGGACTACGCTCACAGAGCCAAGAACATCACTAACAGACCTGAGGTCAATCAAAAACTCTCAAAGAAGGCCCTCATTAAGGTCAGCTGCACTCTATCTCAGTCATGTGACTTGGCCCATGTATAGTGTATACCCTTGCTGTGTATGTACATGCATTTTGAATCTCATAGTAGCTGGCATGATTCTAAGATGACTCTGTATACCTACTCAGGAGTACACTGAGGAGATAGAGCGCCTGAAGAGGGACTTAGTAGCTACTAGGGAGAAGAGTGGCATCTTCCTCTCTCCAGAAAACTATGTGTGAGTGTTGCACTTGATGACCACATACTGAAACTGCAGTGACTCACGTGTTACTCATTCATATGCAGTGGTATGGAGCAACTTATAAAGAGCCAGAAAGAGGCAATAACAGAGCTGGAGGGCAAGATCCAAGCAAACTTGGAAGAAATTAAAAAGGTTCGTACATGTAGCTAGCTGCTACTAAACAAATTATTTGCATGCTTGACATGTCTTTTCTGCAGGTGAAGGAGTTGTTTCAAGAGTCCCAAAGCTCTCTGGAGGAGACCAGCCAGCAGCTGTCAGCGACGAGTAGTCACCTATCAACCACGAGGGAGCACCTGGCATTGACAGCACAACAGCTTCACGTGACAAAACAGGACAGAGACGAGATTGAGTTCCTGGTGTCTGAACATGTCAAGTCTGAGCAAACTCTTCTCAACCAGGCAGAGACCGTAAGTCAGGTGGTCAGGTGTGATTGTAGTTAGCGTTACCTTCATTGATCTATCATCCTTTCTCCCCGCACATACACACAACAGTTGGTGTCCACTGTCCACGAGTCCCTAGGAGATCTTAAAGGACTTCACTCCAAGCTGGATAGGAAGACATGTGCAGAAAAAAATAATATGACTGCTGTCGGTCAGTTCAGGGGAAACATCCACTCAAGAATTGGAAGTCTCGGTCTTGAGCTGGACAAGTTTGTTGGAAGCAGGCAGGAGGCTTATGGCTCCTTCTCCAATGATATAGGTGAGTTAGTCTATCAGCCTTTATAAAAAAATTGAGGTACATGTAGAATTCAGCAATCATGACATTGTGAGGTTTTCGTTTTTGTTTCCAGATGAGTGGGTTTCAGCACAGTCCACTAGTCTCGGGTCCCTGGGGGTATCAGTTGCTAGCCTTTCTTCGGCCATTCAGGAGTTTGTATCATCACAACAAGAGAGCTCCAAAGACAACACCAGTGTCCTTAGTGCAAGTGCTTCCTATGCCCTGTCTTTCAGCCGCGACCACCAGGTGAGGGTACAATAGCAATTCCTGATTACTAACTACTTACTGCTATTAGGTTGAGCATTCGTCGCTGGCTTCCCATGTACTCGGTAGTATGGTCCTCCCTCTCCTGACCAAGTTGGAGCAGTTGGTAGCTCAGCACTGTGTAATGGTGCAGACATCTGCTGTGGGCATCAAGGAACAGGTATGTCAAAACTGTTTTAGAGTGTACCCCACTTTGCAACCTGCTATCCCTCGCCCACAGCTTTCTTCTCAGTGGAAGGCCACCTCACAATATGCTAGTACACAAAGAAGTGGTTTCAGCTCTCTCTCATCGGCTATTGAACAAGAGCAGGTCAGACAAGACACAGTGGTGAGGGAGCTACAGGAGTCATTGAAACAAGCGTCTGAAAAGCAGGAGCAGCTGAAGATGGTAAGTTTAGTGTGTTACTATGATATAATTTGAACCTTGTTTGTTTTGCTCAGCAACTGCACCAGTCTGTAATGGCTGACCTGTCCTCCATTGTTCTCACTGCCCTCAACAAGCAACAGGGAGAGCTTAGCAACACTTTGGACAATGTGAGTGCCACTTGGAAGTTTATTGACCCTTTACCTGATATTACTCTGTCTGAGTTTTTTCAATAGATGATCCCTTACCTTACATGTACTGCAATCTCTGTTCTGAGTCTTCTCTACCGGCAATCTTTACCGTTCTTGCCAACACTTCATTAGGTGTCCAGTAGTGCTACAGCCAGCTCTAACCTGAGAAAGGAGAAGCTCACAGAATTTAACACTTGTGTTCAGACCCTCTCTTCACACACTGAGCAGTATGAGGTTACCCAGAGCCAGACAGAAAGCCAGGCAAGAAATAATCTTGAACAACAGTTGGAAAAGAACAGAGGGGCCACTGAAGAGTGTTCTGGTGTAGTCTCACAGGTCCAGTCTGCCTTCAAGGAGGGAGTGGGGTGTCTGGAGAAGGTACATGTTTGTGAATATCTTCTGAAAATAGACGCACATGTTGTTTACCCCTGTCTTGTTCTGCTGCACACACTTTATAATTTGTTTTTTCCCCGTTGCAGATGACAAACCAATTCAATGTGGACATGTGTGAAAGACTGGAGTCCCTTTCGTCTCTGGCTAGTAAACTGGCCGAGGAAGAACAAAACAGCCTGGAGGTAAAGCAGTTTATAAAGCACCTACTACTTTCAACCTTGCGTTTGCTGTCATCTAGTGTTAAACGTTAAACTGGCTGTGTTTTTTCCAATAGGAACATGGCAAGGCTACTAGTCAATCTTGTGAAGAGCTTGCTTGTTCCATGGCCACTCTGACAGCTGGTGTGAGGGACACTGGGGTAGAATGGAGGAACCAGCTAGATTCTCTCTCCTCTGGCCTCTCTGAGTTCTCAATCTCTCAAGCTGGGGCCATTGCTGAGACCAAAGGAATGGTGGACACTTTCACAACAGAGGATATCAAGCCAGACCTGCCAACTGGTAAGCTTCTTTGTACAATCATTAGTTAGTCACAAAACTCAGACAGTACATGTAAGTAAAGACAGTAGTCAGATGAAGTCATATGACATATTTTTCCTCAGGTGCCACTCCACAGCGTCGAGATTTCTCCTTCCCCCAGAACCTCACTTCTACACGACCCCACTCTGACCTTCTTGATGAGTATCGTACCAATGTCCGGTCTACGTTCATGGATGACCTACCTGAGCTACCAGAAGCTGACAAATCAGAACTTATGGTGAGAGTACATGATTGTTGTGTGCTGTGTGTATGTTTATAATTACGTGCAGTGATGGTCATGTGCATGTAGCTATAATTGCACTCTCTTTCTTATGTGTCACCAGGAGTCTATCATTGGTCCTACCACACTGGACTTTGACTCTGCTGACTCGGATGTTTCAACCCTCACCACAGTGGCTCTGGTAAGAGCTCTACATGTACTTTCCTGATCTAGCTGTATAACCCTCATATCTAATGGTAGTAGTAAGTAAACGTCTCGCTAGGTAAGATAATCGTATAATTATAATCCAATCCTCCCCCCACAGTCGGATGAGAGTCTTGTTCAGCGTGACTCTGAGTTGAGTATGGACAGCACAATGGAGGAAAGCACTAGTTCCTCGAAGGTCAGTGATCAGGAGAACACTGCTCCCAAGCATACACCCCATAACTCTCGACTTCCAACTAAGAAAAAGACTGGAGTAGTGAGCAACAACGGAAAGAAAAGGGGAGAGGTCAAGAGGCCATTGACTGTCATCAACAAGTCTTAACTTGTAGCTAATTGTGAACATTACATACTCATAATTATACTCATAATTATTATGGTTTGTATCCTTTCGTTTTTGCTTTGTTTTTGAACATAAATGACTTAACTATACATTAATTACATACTAAGTCTTATGATGGTAGTATAATAGTAGTTGGGCGGAGCCCGACCATCCCTGACAGTCGGGCTCTGTTGGGGTGCCGGGCTCCGCCCAGCTAGTATAATAGTTCTTAATAATAAGAATGATGTGAAGATAGGAAATTAAAAAGTTTACATGATGTAATGTACGTGTTATAATTACATAATTAGCTAAGTCAATTTATTTTCTAGTTTGGAGAGTCTTGTTAGCATGACTTCTTCTTTTCTCTTCAGTTTCTGTGACATCTCCTCCTGCATGAAAACATACAAAGTCAATATTATAGGTTCATAGTTCAGATAAGTAGCCAATTAACTTCACCTTGTAGCTAGTGAGTTTCATCTTAGCAATATCCTCCATGACAAGCTTCAACTCCTCAGCAGACACTTTCATCTGCCTAACACCTAATACAGTGTGTACCTTAGTAACCACGCAAATTAACAAAACTTAAAACACACCTTCACTAACTTCTGGCACTTCAGAATTGTCAGTTACATCTTCCTGCAATACACATTCAGTACACATTGAGATGGGAGTAAACTTAGGCTCAACTCAAGCACTGACCTCGTCTGCTTGCTCTTCAGGAGGTGGTGGTGGTGGTGGTGAGATACAACGCTGATATAGGTCAAGGGTCACTGCCTCCTCCAGAGGGGGTGGGCACAGAGTTGTCGGGTCAGGGGGGACATTAACAATGAGCTGAGAGTGTGCGTAATGGGAGGGAGTTAGGTTAGCATGTAATAACTGCAATAATGGAACCTCTCTTAACGGAAACCCATGAAATAAGCTTAAAGGCCACCCCTGTATAAACTATAAACGTTCCCCAAAGGTGTCTGTCATGCAGTGGTTCAACTGTAAATCTAATAGGGGTATTGCTACCAAGCTAGCTCACATTCTGTATGATAATCTCTTCCTCCTGCTCCTCTGACAACAGGTAGTGGAAGAGTGAGTAGTGTTGGAACAGTGATGACTTGAGGTAACGTAGTGTAAACAGGCCCGTTTCCATAGTGAAGCACTTAAGGGGGTTTGGGACAACAGGGGAGGGGGGGTTCCCTACTGCAGCCACCATTTCCTTGAAGGCCAGGATGTTTTCTTCTAGAGAAAGCTGCTTACCTAAGAGAAAAGTTTGAAGTGTGTGTGTGTGTGATAAAAAGCACTTACTTTTCAAGTTGTCAAGGAGAGTGTGCAGGATGGTGATAAACGCTGAGACCTGTACATCACTTAATCCCTCCTCTCTGGCTGCAAACGTTTTAATAGTCAAGGATGAATTATTAAGCTGTGTGATACCAAGGGCGTATACAGAGAAGAGGGCATGCAACTCACTATGTACCCTACGTACTCATCCGACTTCGTATCAGAGACCGGATATGCTAAAAATAGAATCCAGTATACGGACGTGAACAAGTGGGCGGTGTTGTTTACGGAGTTATAATTATGGGCGTGTACATCAGAGCTGCCTTTGCTAGCTAGCTAACAGTGCAGTATTATTTTAGAGAAGTGTCATGACCAGTCCTAGTCCAGCCAGGTCCAAGACAACCCCTTCGAGCATGAAGTTGAGTGCTGGGCGCATTGTTAAGAAGTACCAGAGACTCAGGAAGACAGGTTATTGTACCTAGGTTTCATCTTCTTGGAGTTGCAACTGTTGGATGGTTTGCCTTTGCCTTTGACACTGCTAGTACGAGCCATACTGCTGCTGAGAACTTTTTACTATGCTGCAATCGAGCTAGCTAGCTAGCACAGATATAAAAATTTGATTTACCTTGTGCGGTCAAAGGTTACGCGTGGGCGTTTTTGTGGGCAGTTCTAAAAATAGCTCAATACGAAGTCGAATGATTCTGAGAATAGGGCGAGTTGCATGCCTTCTTCTCTGTATACGCCCTTGGTGATACAAAGACTACTAGATATTAAATGGGGAGGATATCAATATCCACTGACAAAGTAGTCTAGTAGAGCAGCCTCCCGCAGATCCTCCTCAGGACGGGACATGGACAGAACTCTTGCCAGTTTACTGGGGGATCAAAGCTGAAATGTGTTGCTAGAATAAAGAGTGATGCTCACTTAGAAACTTCTTCCACCTCCAGTTCGGCCAGTTCTTTGGTGGCTTCTTCAGATAGGATCATCCACTCTAGTTGAGGCACCGTGATCTCTGCTGGACCTTCATCCTCCTGGAGTGTGTGCATGCAAACATAGACTATAATTATACACAGTTATCACTAGCTGGTTGCTATGGTAACTGGATCTTCCAACTCACTTCTGGCTCATTGTTTTTGCTTCCTTTGCCTTTCTTCTTACTGGAACCTAGTTTAGTTCTAGATCCAGACCGAGACATGATTCTGATAAGGGCATACAGCTTTCGGTACGGTATAATTATATGGGTCTAGTCGATAGTCTGGTCTTCTATGTGCAAAAATATTCGGGAAAATCCCTTTTCTTTACAAATTTTATATGGATAATCTACAAAAATTTCCCATAACTAACCGCGGCGAGAATTAGAGTTCGTCACCCCATAAAAACTAATTATTGTTCCCCACTAAAATCAATTTTCTTTAGCTTCAGGTGCAAGAACTCCTTTCTTGAGAATGATATTCCCGTACAGAGCTCCTTCACTGCATAGGATTATTCATGCACTCCTGAATAATAATAATACGCTTACCCAGTAGCAACCACAGCAAATGCATTCTTTGCTCGCTCATAGAATGCGAATCTTTCCAGGAGTTCAATTTCAATCTGCAAATAACATATTCAGGTTAGATTTACTAATCATAGCAACACTGACAATTTTTCCTTCAGCTTGGTTGATGATCTTCTTATACTCGTCCCACACAGGTGTCTTTAGAGCTTTCATCTTGTCACTAGGTACTAGATCCATCAACAAAACCTGCAATTTCAATTAATATATATATAGACAGCATTAGCCTCGATCCAGGTGGCCCTTTAGTGAAAAGAGTCTTTCTCCTTCAAGAGCGGCCTGGAATCGAGGCTAAGCCGGACAGCATGAAACCATCAATTGCAATTAATAGTGCAATACATATTTATGAAGCTCGGATACTGTGAACTTACTGGTGCTGCTGTGTAAGTGTCCAGTGGGAGCAGTTGCATTACTCCCTTCAGTAGAGAAGGTATCCCGTGACCTATACAAAAAATTCCAGCCTACTCACAAAATTATGCGCCTAAAGCCTTATTTTCTTACGAAAGTATCTGTGAAGACACATGTTGACATACCATCTGCTCGGATGAGCTCCGGCCCACACTTAGACACAGACGCACTCGGGAAGTTTGCATCGGCAAGGACTACAGAGAATAGCTAATCATTTTCTGCACTGCACATAATAATTAGGGGAAGCTTACCAATTTCATCTCCATGGCCCATTCTGGCAAGTACTGTCAGCAGTTCAGGAGAGAGGATACGGGGGATTGTCTTCAGTACCACCATCTTTTCTAGCAGACTTGCATGGGACTTAATTTACAGTCCAGATTGAACGATCTTTACCTAAAAAGCTGAGAGTATCATCAAGGTGTGTACTTGTGTGTGTTGTCCTAGCTACACAGCAATGGCCGATGATATTGATTACTGCCTACCAGAAGTGAGCGGTATTTCTCCCAATGAGGGACCTCCTGGCACCAAGATTACCATCCGAGGAGAGAACTTGGGAGAGAATAAAGATGATGTGATAGGTAAACACTATAAAATGAACGATAATTTAAACAAAATGTAATAGCGCAACTATCTTAGGGGTGCATTTCAATACTTCTCTGTATCTCTCTCTCCAGCACTGACTCTCAACGATAAAAGTTGTCTGGAGTCCCTCGAGTACTTTTCCTCAAAGAAGCTGGTGTGTTTGTCGCCGGACATAGTTGGCAGGAGTCATATCATTGTCACCACTAGATCCGGTGGAGAGGGCACTTGTCTGGTTTATTTTACTGGTCTGGTGGTCGAACCGAAGCCACAGCTAGGTATAATAGTCTGCGAGAAAAACTAGAGCACCATATAAGCTTACTGGTCACCCTCTAGTTACTCAACTAGCAGTGAATGACATAATTGTTAAACTGTTCACGGGTTTATAAAATAACAGACATCATCTCATGTATCTGCCACTCCCAGATACCCTGATGGAGTCGGATGTGTGGATAGATGAGGCATACAACCCCCTCACCCCTGGACTGTCCACTGCTGTGCCCGAGCGTCCTGCCTATATGCAGCTGTCTGTCGAGCCTCTGGGCGTGCCCGGTGCTTTCAGGAAGGGCCCAAAGTTAAACCCCTCTCAAGCTAACCTGGAGAAACTGTTCCCAGACTGTGAGCTCTTAATGATTTTAATGTTGTGTGAGAACTGCTTCTACTGTCGATGCCTGTAGTTATACTGTTGTTTTGAGGGTACCATAAGTTCTCGTTGGTCCGGGTCATGGTTTTGCTTCCTTGATAGCAACACTATTAGTTAGGTACATTTCACAATTACCCTTTGACCTAAAGGACTAGTTTGTTAATTAGCCATTATACATTTCTGGCTGCAGGTAGTGGTAATCTTTTGTCGCCCAAATTCAACCCCAAGTGGTTCCTAGTAGAGAGGCATCGCTCCACCTCATTCAGTGACCTAAAGAGAGGGCTTGTACAACTGCGTCACGAGCTGAACAGGAGTGAGGAGGCCCCTGTCCTCTTCATGAGGGACAACCTGCTCACCTTCTTGCAGTCCTACGACACCCTCTCTGGTATCCTAAACTGTTGCTGAAGCATGAATATAAATATCCTTGTATCAATCGGTCGTGAATTGTCTTGATTTGTATTTCTTGTCACTGCTCAGATGTGAATGAGCTGTTGATTCGCAATGAGAGTGAGACAGTTGGAGGGTCCCTCACTGACAAAGTGGAGGAGTTGCTCAAAGGTATGCATGGTTGTGATAGCCCTACCACACACGCCTATTCTGGGTGTGCTCTATACTACAGTTAAGGGGTCACCCCCTCCCCCAGTTAGAATGTCATAATTTGTAATTAAGTCCCCCTCTATACTACAGTTAGGGAGTTATATCAAGCTACTCCCTCCCTCCTTCCCCACACACACACCTTCCCCACACACACACACAGATGCAGCCACTCACGCTGAGGAGGTATTTGAAGGGATCATTAAGTGCAAGATGCGGGCAGACACGACAAGAAATGGTCTCACTGTCCTACAGAGGTACCGTTTCCTCTTCAACCTACCTCGCAGCATTGAGAAAAACATCACCAATGTAAGATCAAGTCCATTGTTTTGATAGGCTCATATGATACATGTATGAGGTGCTAGAGTGGTTAAAATGTGTTTGCCTGACCTTTTACCGTATTACCAAGTTTCAAACAGTACTCTTTCCATCCAAGTTTTCGCATAGGTCACCAGCAAAAGACTCGCAAAGGAGAGAGCATGCAATTCATAATAGTTAGAAACACAATCAGGCTTGTAAAGTGTCATTCACAATTGATTAACTACAGATTTGAAATAATTATGGTATAGAGTACTCTCTAAATTGTGCAGCATATGTTATGATTGTAAGACATGTACGTACATGTATGCTGTACACTCACACACAGGGTGAGTATGATCTGGTGACTACAGACTATGAGAGAGCCAAGTCACTGTTTGCCAGTACCCAGGTAAGCAGAGCCACACACCCGCAGTCACGTCACCCCCCACCCTCTCAGGTGAAAGCGTTCAAGAAGGTGATGGATGAGGTGGAGAAACAGATTCGTAGTTTCAGGCACAACCTGAGGAGGAAGTTGCAAGTTCTGCCATCCAGCCTGGAGGAACAGAAAAGGATCATCAAGTGAGTGCCAAACTATCTCTGATTGTATTTCTAACACACCTTTTACCTTGCCTATGTACTTTTTTTGTGACTGTATGAACTATCCATTATAATAATGCATTGTATTAAGTGTCCATTATCGTTATACCCTCCCCCCACACACCCACACACATACACTCACACACACACTCACCGTACACATACCCACACACACAGATATCTCCTTGAGCTGGATTGCGATGGTAACCCTGCTTGGGAGTGCATCACCAACGTTCATCAATGGCTACTCAAGCTCCTCTTCACCTCAAAGAGCAACCACCAGAATCCTGACCGTCCCTTAAAGGGGCCCGGGGACTTATCGTCCCTTCCTGCCAGTCTGGTGATCGCACAGGACATACCTCCTGACCTACCCCCACGCAGAGGAACTGCCTACACTGATGGAGAGTCTGATCACTCTCGCACTATGTCTACTATGTCTGATATCAGCTTTGCCAGCAACACCTCGTACAGTTCAGGTGAGAGTTCCGTAGTTACTCTGATTGTACGATATTTCTCTCATAATATATAAACACCATAATAGAATAGTCTCACAAAAAAATAATTTTCTAGCACTGTAATTACGTCAACTATAATACTAATGGTTGATACTTTATTAAGATTCACCACATATGCTGACTCAGCACACATGTATACAGCACCTAACGGTTGATACTAAACGAGGCTATACCTGCTTGCCTTCTTCGTACCTGCACGTTTACCTTATCCTTTAATTTCCTACAGTCCCACCCCCAGTACCTCCCAGTCCACTGCGGTCCTTCCAGGTGAACCCTAGCTCTAGTGGGCGTGGATTAGATATCAGTGGTCGTCCAATGAATATCCTGTTTGTGGAGGAGATAACGGACATTGTGTGTGAGACCTTCTCCGACCTGTGGCAACTGGGGAGAGCGTATTTCTCAGGCTCCCTGTTTCAGGGGGTCTTGCTAACGGAGAAACAACAGCAGCTGGCTACAAACTGTGGAGTCAATCAGGCACGGTTCGAGGTGAGCACTGAATCAGGATATACACTGCATAGTGGTGTGAATTCCCCTTGCTTGAATGTATTTGCTGACTAGACTGTAAAAGCATTTGAAATTAACGTCTAGTTATTAGGATTGGCCAAGGAAAACAAGTGAGAGAGGCTTAACGCTTACAGATGTACATGTATACGTTCTGTCCACAATTCCATGAACAGTGGTAGTCACATTATCAAGAGATCGACGGATACATTAGCCTCGAATCCAGGCCTCTCAAGGCTACTGATGCATAATTATACTGTCTGTACACAAACATGTAACATAGCAAATACGTACATATCACACTGTTTTCACGTACATGTACCCCATCTTTTATTCAGTCGATGATCCTGGAGATTGTGGAGGTGTACACAGACATGGTGAACAGCTCACTGTTCGATGATGCCTATGAGCAGCTGTCACAGAAGAGGAAAGAACGTCTCGGAGAGTGGAACAAGTTTAACGACCCTCTGGAGAACTCGGGGGATTGGCTCCCACAGATTGTCCGACAGATAAGGTGTGTATAAATAACCCTGTGTAGTATACAGCTGGTCTATAGACATAGTACTGTATTCCCCCCCCCCCCCCCCCCCAGAGAGTGTGTGGGGTCACTACAGGGCCTGTCCCTACCAGAGAAGGCAGTTACCATCACCACACAGCTGGCATTCAATGTGAGGACACTCTGTGCAGACACTCTCTTTGAGAGAACGGCAAGAGGTGAACACCTGCATGTATATGTACATGGTGGTGTTAGATACGTACCACTTGTATTGGCTAGCTGTTGGGTCCCATATTCTCAAAAAGTAAAGTAGCTATAAGAAGCTCCACTCCATGTGCCATGTGTAACTGAAATAATTCTGATTAGCCAAAACTTAAAATTCTGAAGACTCTTTCTTTCATCACACACACGCACGCACACGCACAACATCTGTAACCCCCATCCTCACACAGACATTGAGGAGCTCCACAAGCGAGAGGACTGGCGAGTGCAGGCCGAGGCAGGGGGCATTGTGACCAGTCTCCCTGTCCTGTTTGAGAACATGGTGGTGGAAGTGCTCATAGCTCTCAAGGAGATTGTGGTGGACTCTCATTCGGAAGTAGTGGACCACCTCAACCAGGAACTCCTCGACAACTCACGCCAACACTTTCACGCTTTACTAGAGGTACGTACATGTAGGTACACTTGGTATGAGCCGATATGGAAGCAATATATACCTTTGCTAACAGATGACTCACAATGAATTTATTTTGTATTTGCAGCACTTTATCAGCTGCTTTGACTACCTTGCCTTTCATAAAGATAAATCAACAACGTAAGCCCTTCCTCACTAACACATGTGTACTGCCTTATGTGTGGTCCCTCTTGCAGTAGTACCAACGGACGAAATGTAGCTGGCACTAATGAGGAGGCGGAGGGAGACACACCCACTAGTGTAAGTCTAATTATGGAGTTTATTTATAGGCAGGATTTCATACAGAGGGGGGGGGGCGCCCTGGGACCGCCCCTAGAAATCTGAAATTTAATATATTTTCCCCTAAAATATCTACTATCTCATTAAAAAAAAAACCCCAGACCCCTGAATCAGCTAAATCTTGTATGAAACCTTGACTGGTGTAGATATTTTTGATTAGTCTGCACGATTATAACCTTTGTTCCTAGGATGAACAACTCCTCACGATCCTGAGCAACCTGCACTACATGAAGGAGGAAGTGATCCCCCGACTCTTTCACTGCTTTGCCAGTCACGGCTACCCCCCGGCAGATTTGGTTCGAGAGGTCAGTTTCAGTACTTCCCCTTGTACTGTTACTAACAGTAGTACGTACAGTACATACTAGCCTGCCTACTAATGGCTCCCTGTAACAAAAGTCGTCTCATTTGACACTGAGCATAAGGCAAAATGCTGATGTTGGCATTCCATAGCACACGTTTCATCAACTCAGCACAAGTAAAACAAAAACCAACACAAGCCTGGTGTACAGGTTTAACCAAATTAAGTGTTAGTTCCTGCAACCACTAGTCTAAACAATACAGCACCAGCTGGCTTGTGGCTGCTCTTGTCGGCCCTCTTGCCCCATCTCCCTCATCTGGTCCATCGTCTCTTGTGGCTGCTCTTGTCGACCCTTTTGCCCCATCTCCCTCATCTGGTCCATCGTGTACAGTTGCTTGTACGTCACAAAACAGGACTTGTTATAGCTTCTGTTTGTTTCCTCCTGACTCGTTTTATTACCCTCCATCTTAACTGATGCTCCACTTTTGTCTGTTTGCTTCTTCTCTCCTAAAAACCAACGAAATTTTTGCTATTGATTAAGTGGGCTTTTAATCTAAGTTAATGTACTATAGTATAGCATTCTTATAGGCTAATTCTTTATGATTGGTTGATGTAAACAAAATTATCCGTCTCAGATTAGTGAAACCTGACAAATGAAATCTATCTAGATATTAATGTTGAACTTTTGAGATCGTGACAAGATATAAAATAACCGGATATCGGCTACACTGTATCTATCAACAACAGATAGTGAGCTTACCTTTATTCATTCTTTTCTATTCACTTGACTGACAAAGAATGGCTCTAGGTTTCTTTCTGATGCAACAAATAATCTCACGTGATACGGGTTATACCCGGTTTAGCTAACGAAGGAGTGTTTATCCCATTCCAATAAGTATCACTTGTTAGAATCCTTCCTACTGTAATACAAAATAGAGTTTTAGATATTTACTGTATGGTTGACTAAGAAACTTTGTTCTCTGTACAGATGGTGCTAGAGCAGCTTTGTAATTTGGACGAGAATATATTCACTGAGTACATTAAACGTAAGAGTGAGAGTGTGACAGGAATCATGGAGGAGGGTATGAAGGCTGGGTTCTTTGACTGGGAACGTTGTACAGTGCCAGACACTGTACGTAACTATGTCAAGGAGGTGCTGTTCAACCTTGTGATCATCCATGCTGAGGTTAGTAATTTTAGTAGATCATTTTATATCCATGCCTTTTGTCTTTTCTACTTTGAAATTCGTAGGTACATGCAGTTTCGTCTCGAATTGTGGAGCGAGTTCTTCTTCGATTGGTGGAGTTACTCTCAGCCGAGTTCCTCAAACTGATCACCGAGCAGGATAACTTCAGCTTTCAGGGGATACTCTATGTGAGGGAATTCCCCTATTGCCTTGTTCATAATACCCACCCCACTCCGACACACACAGGCATACATTGAGCTAGCGTCGTTGGAGGAAGTGATGGAGCTGTACTTGAGTGAAGAATCATTGTCCAATTTTGGGAGCTGCAGAGAGTACCTTTCTGAGTGGGACGTGGAAGCCGATGACAGGTGAACATCTCAGTACACAATTGAACAGTGTACTAATAAACACTTTTAATAATTATTAGGTGCATAGTCACTAACATACCTAAACATTCATTACACCCCCCCCCCCCCCCTCCCACACACACACACACACACATATGCAGTGTACACAAAGCAGTGGATAAATTCAAGGAGAAAACCAAGCTTCAACTTCGTTGCTTCAGAATGGTGGCCAGCAGCACAACGCCAGAGATGGAAGATTCAGGAGAGTTCTGTCAACCGGAGATCACACCCAAGAAGGAGGAGCCAATATTTAAGCCTCGGGAGCCTTCAAAAGCGGAAGTCAAGCCTCCCAAAGAGGAATTCAAGACTCGCAGAGAAGAACGTGGTATTGCGGATGAATTTAAGAAAGTCAAAAAATATAAACCAATGCCAGAAGGCTTTGATTAGCACTTTTTATCCTCTCACAGAATAACCCTTTGCTATAATTGATTTGTATGTCTAAGCTAGTAGTTTTAGCTTTTCATGTTCTCTATAATTATTACGCATAGTAGTCATCTTGAAAGTTTATTCAGCACTGTGTAATGTTAATCATGCTACAATGGAATTCTATTATGACCAGTCGTTGTATTGTGAATATGTTGACAGTGACATGAATACCAACTGACACATTGTACAGTCCATAAACTAAAATGGGATGGGTGTGCATAGTGTTATATATATGATTTCATCTCACAAATTAACACAAAAAAGGTGTCAACTATTGCATGGTTATTAAATTAACGGTTGCTATATAGCTTGCTCAGACCCCCCTTGTGATGGGTTGTGACAGCTCCTCAATCCTGGCTGAAGCTTTTGCTTTCTTTGCAGCCTCACTAACATTGAAAGCATCGGGATTGAACTGGACATGATCCATCGTGTCTCGAATTATGGGCTTGGACAAATCATCCAGCCTGAATAAAAACAAAAATTGCTTTTTAAGCGTATATATGGCTTTGTGGATGTTAACTGACCTGTTACTAGCCATTGCATTCTTGGCTCCAGTGCTGATCCTCCACACCACTTCTCTACTCAGCTGGTAGCCATCAGCCAGTCTTTTTGGTTTGGCTAAGTCCATTACTCTGTCAGAAGGGGTAGCCTGTAGTGCTGCTGTGGGGACTGTCCATTGTGGATCACGAAATGGACCACCAGGGCGAGATTTTGGTCTGGCAAGACTCTCAATGTACTCAGAGGGTGTAGCACTCATAGCAGTAGCGCTCACTATAGTCTCAACCTGATAGTTACAAGTAGTATAATTTCTTAGCCATTACAAACTCAACAATTTCGAACCTGTCTGTTTGGTCTGTAATCAGAATGTGTTTGCTTTGGCCTGGCCAGTTCAGCCGTTCTTGGTCTCACTACAGGATTGCTCCAGCTCCTAGCTCGAGGCTGTGATTGCCATATGGATGAGGTTCTTCCACAGCCGTACACAAACTGGGGTCTGTGCTCAATATGGCCAGCTGGTGCTGTCTTGTGTCTTGCCAAATAAGAGATACGATCTGAGGGAGAGGCAGTCATGGCTGAGGAATTCAATTGCCAGATCTGAGAAGTCCGTCCACAGCTGTAATAGAACTCAGGACTGCATGTGTGTGTGTGTGTGTAAATGTAGGCGTATATGCATATGCGCATGAGGTTGAGTGGGTGTACGTGTAATGGTACAGCTTACATGTAAATGTCTGGTTTTAATTGATGCTTCTTTGGCCTGGCCAGTGAAGAAATCCTCTCAGTAGGTACAGCTATGAGGGTAGCAGGATTGATGGGGGACATGGGCTCCTGGTTGCCCCACGCCACATTTTGACTGCAGAATATACGCAAATTGACAGTCGACACTCATTCACGAACTGATATGACTGATTATATATGCAACAGTAGAAATTGCAAATCTGTGATGCTCACCCGAAACTAGTAAACCATGCTGCTTTCGACTGTTTTGGAATTGCCAGCTTCTGTGAATACGTCATCTTCATGCCTGGATGGGTAACTATGGCTGTGGGGCATGGAGTCACAAAATAAATCAATTTCAGAGCAGTATCACTAGATCTATGTAGATTATTAGAGAGCAACCCACGTACCTGCAGACATTGCAGCTCTCTCCTGCGGTTCTCACACCTTGTGTTTGTTCAACCTAGATGTGCAAAAGTGTAATTGCGTGGGCGTAGCTGACCAACTAGCACTGGCAACGGTATCCCATGGAAACACTTCATCTTACATAACAAATAAGGTTCAAGGGTTCAAGAGGAACCGCTGCCGACCCTGTACCGTACTTGCTGCAGCTAGCTGCTACAGCTAAGGAGCTGCATTATGACTGACTACTCTCGAAGACAGAATGTGCTACAACAACTGAACTCTCAGCTGCATTCTAGGAGAGAAGGGATGCCTGACCTTGGAGTGACTGGCTCAAAGCTCCCCCTCCTTGACTCAACCAAAGGTTCGTAAAAATATAATAGCTGTCCTGTAATAATTTATTGTTCCATGCCAGGTATCAAAGAGCTGAAACCGAGCAAGATACCACGCCCCTTAACACCGACACGCCCCCTTCCAGCCACAGGCTATGTCTCCGAGATCCTCACAACTCACAAGTCCACACCTCACACGCCCACACCACACTCCAATAAAGGCATAAAGGTAGTCATGCATGGACTACCCCGATCTAATGGTAGTGAGGAGATCCACAGATGCACTCAAATCAAGAAGACAGTATCATCAAAAACAATCCCTAACAATCATCTAAAACGAGGCAGTCAGTCTGTTACAAATGAGGCGAAGAAGACTACCAAAACAACAAACAAGAAAAAGGTTCCTATAAAGTTGTCTGGAGATATTAAAAGAAGAAAATCGAAGCAGCGGTGAGTTGAAAATGCTGAGATACGCCAATTGAATTTCTCTACTGTGAAACGTTGTGAATGTGCTCCCCTCTTTCTGCACAGGTATCTAGCTGTCAAGTATGGGAAGGTGTGGATGAGGAAGGTGTTTGGACGGGTTCACCCCGCGGCTGCTAGGACCTGCCATGCCCACCACCTGGTGAGGAGAGTGTTCCGTGTGTGGAGTGCCGAATGGTGGACAGCACGAAGAGAGTGGAAGCTCAATATACGAGCAGAGTGCCATGATAGGTGGGCACTTAACTTGAAAACTTTGCTATGACTATTTTAACCCATTTTCCCCTTATCTCAGATATCGACTGTGGCAGTTGGTCTGGGCAGCATGGACCCACTATACCCTCGGTTGCAAAGAGAAGAGGAGGCTACGGCAAATAGCCGATGGCTTCTCCTCTACACACGTCACACGCCTGGCCTGGCATGAGTGGCGGGAGTATGTGGATGTGAGGAGGGCGAGGGGCGTGGTCAAGAGACAGGCTGACGAGTGGAGGTGTGGTAGTCTGGTGAAGTGTGTCTGGGTGAGGTGGAGGGGGGCAGTAGAGGAGGTCAGGAAGAGGCGAGCTATGGAGACACTGGCACTGCACCATTGGGCACACAGGCTCACTGAACAGGTTCGTGTATATTCAGATTTTAAGCCAAATTATTAATAGACATAAAGATATAAATACCACCCAACTTTCTGAAGGCACATTTCATCCACGACAGTTGTCTCTAAACTCTATCACATCCATAGCTTCTTGTTGGTGTACAGCTAATGACTGATATTATAATTGTCTCGCGCTTGTACAGGTCTGGCAGGTTTGGTTGGAGCGACTTCACATCAGACAAGTGCTGCAGCGTCATGAGGAGCTGGCAGTACATCACCACTCCCAGACTATCCTCCTTAACACATGGGCTGGGTGGCGAGAGTACATCGTCATCAGACAAGACAAGAAAGCAATGAGAGGTGTGATAATTCATGGTAAAAACCCTAGCTGTCTGTTTTACATACAGGTCTTGCTGTGAGTGCTTATTACTCTAAACTGGTCTCTCGTGTGTTTGAGACCTGGAGGGAAAGGTTTGAGAGAGCTCAGGAGATTGCTCTATTCCAGGAGCTAATTATAGAGAGAGGACAACTGGCTGTAAAGAGGAGAGTTTTTCAACACTGGAAGTTTTGTATCCTATGGTCGAGTAGATTCATTCAGAATTGCACGAGGTGTACAAGCCCCTGCACTTCTGTTTTAACCATCTGTTCGGGGCTGGTAAAGCACAGTGCAGTGCTCTGCTTGTAGAGTACTAAACCATTTTGCTACAATCTTTAACTCATTCTAATAGACATATCTCTTAGAGAGTACAAGGTGCACTTGTTGGAGCTGACTTCTCAGGTCAACCAGCTCTCACTGAAGAGGAGGGCTCTCCATCGATTCAGAATGTACAACCAGCATCAACGGAGAAAGGCAGTCAACCAACAACTAGCAGCTTCACATCGGATAAAACAGGTGGGCAGCCTAAATAAATCATCCCACAGTTGTAGCAACAAACCAATAGTTATTGACATCCTTGTTGCTTATTTGGAACTTTCATGATTTTACTGTACATACCTTAGCTCCTGTTGTGTTCTTGGAGTGTGTGGCTGCGAGGGTGTGAGCATCGTGAGGAGATGAAGATGGGCCCACAGACCCGAGTGGCCCAAGCTCACTTCACCTCCGTGGTCACCTGGAAGGTGCTGGCTGCCTGGGTGCAGTACACCAATCATCGCAGACAAAGGAACCAACTGTACAGAGTGGCAGATGAACAGTTTAAGACTTATGCTCTGCCACGGTTAGCATTAAAAATTGCTTTCTAAGTGGCTCAGCCATTGTATGTACTTGCATAAATACCTATGAAGTTTAGTGCTGCCTCAAACGCATGTTTCATGTGATGCTGTGTGTGTTAGGTGTTTTCGTGCCCTGAGGGTGAATGTTGAGATACAGCTATACAAAAGAGACCAAAAGGAGACCGCTGAGGACTTCAGAAAGGAGACAGTACTGAATATGGTCTTCTACAAATGGTGGAGAGGGGCTCAGTTCAGTCAGGACATAAGGATGCTCGGCAGAGTGGTACGATTCCTGTGTACAATCCTCCTGCTTTGAACCCTTTAATATACTCTAGTTATCCTTCACTGTTCTCTTCTCCATGCAGGCCATTCTTCATGATGAGGAGGTCAAGAAGAGGCATCTGCTCAAACTGTGGAGGGCTCGTACTAGAGAGAGAGGGAGACACTCTGCACAAGAGGTGAGTAGCTACATGTAGTACTGCCCTTACCCTACATTGTGTGTGTTCTGTGTACAGGGGATAGCTAACACTCACTATCGCCACTGGAAGATGAGTGTGGCTTTCTGCAAGTGGAACTCACGTTTGAAGGCATTGCTGATTAGGAGAGAGCAGTTGAGTCAAGCTTCTAGTCACTATGGCAACAAGTTGATATGTGTTGTCTGGTCTGCCTGGAAAAGAGTAAGTTATCACCCAAAAGTACATGTACGTCTAACCACCATCACCCATTTCAGTACATTGGAAAGAGGAGGCAGTCTAAGGAAAGAAAAACGTTTGTCAACAATCACTACAAAAAGATTATTGCCCACAAACTTCTACAAGCATGGAAGGTAAGAAAACTTCAAATAGCAGTTTCAACATTACATTTTTAGTTTTCCACCCACTCACAGACACACCTCTCTCTGTCTCGAGACAAGAGAGCCAGACTACTGAGAGTGCAAGGTCACTTCAGTGCAGTCCTACAAGGACGGGTCTTCAGCTCATGGGTGGTGTATGTGTCTGAGGAGAGAGTAAGGAGAGAGCTTCACTCTACGGCAGTGGGCCATTTCGAGGCAGTCACTCTTAAGAAGGTAAACATAATTATTATTGTCTGCTTGATCTGTGTGTGTACTGTCTCCATACACCTATATAATTATACGTTACGTAGCTCCACCTCTATTACGGTGTATAGTGATACTATCATTGTAACTACTGTAAAGAGTTGTGTTGCCGTTCTCTTTTGTCTAGTGTTTGAGTGTGTGGCTAATCAGAACTGCTGAGAGTATTGACAATCGTAGTAGAGAGGACCAGCTTGTTGAAGAGACCACCCATCTTCTCAGTAGAGCCAGACTCTCTCGAATCTTACACCAGTGGCGAGACTACTCCATCAGCAGTGTGGCCATGCGACTAGCCAGAGGGAGGGCGGACACGCATCATAGTGCTGTACTCAAAAGAACATGTTTCAGTGCTTGGTGGGGGCATAATCGGAGAAAACTTAGAGCAACATTGCTGATGAGGCAGGGAGAGTGGTTTATGAGGAACAGGTTATTGTCAGCTGCCTATTCTCAATGGAGAGTGCAGGTACAGTACTTGAATTTATCTTCTACATGTAGCTCAGCACACGACAGGAACCTAAACATGTGCATCATTGCATATTATGTTTTTTATAGGCCATAATTATCTTGAGTTTGAATTGCTCAATTTAGGTAACTTAGCGGGGGTTCCATCACATAACATGTTTGCTGACAGATTTTAATTTCACCATTTCCCAAACTTACTTCTCCCCCAGTTCATGCACTCCCTGGTCCTAAAGCAGGCCTCAGTGGGAGCCCTATGGCACTGGAGTGAGGTGTTGCAGCGTCGTTGTCTGGCTGCCTGGTTCCTACACACTCTGGAGCGAAGGAGGAAGAGAGAGAGGTACTCACAGGCTCTAGAGAGGCATCGCAAGAGACTAGTCACCATTGGGGTGTCCCAGTGGATCAAGGTGAGTGTGTTTTGTACTTTAGGCTACATCATTAATTGGAAGACTAGCTGTGCACGTATAGTAAGAGCCTACATGTACATAGCAATACATACTAATTATTGCATTATGCAGACTACAGTACAGTGTAGCTGTGTACATGTACGTGGTATGCGAATGAGTAGAGAATGTGATATGGATAAACCTTTGTGTGTGTGTGTGTCTGTGTCTGTGTAGGTGGCCACTCAGCTACAAGCTCAGAGAGAAGCCATTGCCTTACAGCACCAAGCAAAGGTCAGTGTAAAATGTACGTATACTACCGTATAGCTGGTTATTAATACTAGCAGCTAGCTACATGTACGTAGCTACTAGATACAGGTAGCAGCTTGTTAGTGCTTCAAGTTTTATGCAGGTGAAAAGAACTTTTAATGACAAACGAATTAGCTAGAGCTAATAAATGCCGCTCTTGAACAGTGGCCTCTCTCGAATTGTAGCCTCCTCTTCCAGCAAAAGGAAACATTTAGTAGCCGTGTACATGTACAATATTAATGTAGTTTCTGTGCATATTAAAGCTATACACTTAATGTGACATGTCCACCCTGTATATAGAGTGCCCAATCTGTGCTGGGATGTGTTCGAAGGTGTGCCTCTCACTGGCTGGCAATCACCAGGAGAAGTAGAGGCTCTCACCACCACAAACTGAGGGGTCACGGGGTCACTAATGACCATACTGTCAGAGTGGTGTCTCCAGACAGCAGGGGTGGAGGAGTGCAGGAAACTGGAGGCTGGGCCTCTCTTCTAAAGTAAGTGTCACTGTGTAATGCAAAATAGAATAGGACACTGGTAGGTTTGTCTAGGTTGTTAGGTTGATTATCCCCCTACAATTCATGCACTCGTAACATGTGTAACTCCAGGAATCTACAGCTGCCTGATGGAAGTCGTACAGAGAGGCCTCGACCAAGAAAGCCCCCCTCACACACCACCATCACCCCACTCATCACACACCCTCACACTGACGTTCAACCAAGATTGCCGCTCCTACCAGTACCACACCCTCCAAGTCAAGACCTCCCTCATAGTTCCTTTACGTTTCTCACCTCAACTTGCAGCGAACCTTCAAACATTGAGGAGAGTGTTACGCCAGGAGACACATACATTGTCGATAATCCATCGCCTCAGCACTTAGAGACTGATGATTATTACACGATTCAAACTATTTCACCGCTTGTTGATGCTAGTACACCTCGCTACAAGCTACAACCTTTGCTTCTTACACACAGTGATTCTTCAAGCTCTCGAATGTCTGATCAATTTAACAGTCAAGAAGATGTCTACACACCAGCACACAGTCCTGTTATAGAACAGCCATTGGAACCGGCTCTCTTACTCCCCACCTTGACAGATCCAAGTGTACAGAGGGAGCTAGTGCAGATGAGAGACACTCTCAAACACTTCCACCAACTCAAAGCAAGGAAAAAGTATGAGTGGAGGATTGAGTGATTATAAATTATGTGTATCTATAATGTTTTGTGTGCACTATAGATTGTTGGAAAGGAATCTGACGTCTCTCACTGATCAAGGCAACTCTGAGGAGCTTCTCAAGGTATAGTATGACTGTCTATAATGCTAGTTCACCTCTCTCACACACACCTCACACCCCACACCCCACACCACACACACCACACCACAGGTGAGGCTGGAGTTGGCTTCATTGAGTCGGATGGTTTCTTCAAAGGAACCCCTGATCAAGCAGTGTGCTCTCAGAATCAATGAACTAGTCACTCAAACTGGACTTGTAAGCTAGAACTCGTACTCATTCCCATTAATTTAATGCCTAACTTTACGATTCTCAAATGATCACCATCAATATTTTTCGTGTCTAAGATTTGATATTGACTTTCAAAACATTAATGATGACGTAGTTTCAAGTTATTTGAATAGTTGGCTATAATTATAGTAAACGATGATATTTAAAATGTCTCGTAGTAGGTCTATTCTGGGCAAGGTTTGGTAGTGCTAAAACTGCACACTATACAAGGCACTCTGAGCTCCTCTTCTTTCAGGTCCTTACACTCAGAGCCGAGGAAACAATTCCTCTCTACGGCTGCCAGTTTGTGATGTTGGGGTCTCTCAGGGGGTTGGGCAACATTGCTTGGATCCACACAAATGAATTGGCCAGTCGATTCCCAAACTTGTGACAGCACTCCTGTGTATTGTGGGCACCAGTCTTTAGGGCATTTGTTTGCATCTGGGATGGTAATAGACGTAGATGCGTCTTTAATGAAGCATAGAGAGCAGTCGAGTTTCCATGGCTGTCCATTCTTGATATACGCTATTTCTGTCACTTTTTCTACTTCCCAACCAGTCAAATCAAACGGAGACTTTAAGGTAGAAGATCCACACACGTCATCTCCAAAGTCATCTCCACAAGGTTGAGGAATACAGAG
This sequence comes from Halichondria panicea, assembly GCF_963675165.1. NCBI lineage: Eukaryota > Metazoa > Porifera > Demospongiae > Suberitida > Halichondriidae > Halichondria > Halichondria panicea. Next base: position 2,117,154 of record NC_087378.1, read on the forward strand.
TGGGTTTCCAGCTGAGTTAGTAGTGGCCACTCCAGAATAGAGATTAGAGCTGCTGGTACCCCCACAATACGTCCTGCCCCAGTGCACATATGTTGTACCAGACGAGCCTGAGAAACACAACTGAATAAAAAGAGTTGACAGTTGTATTTAATTGTCTTACCTGGATCTCCTGCAGTGAGGTCCATTCATAATTTATAAATAAAGTCATGTTCTGTACATGTATTTAAATATGCCCGCTCACCTTCCTCAACTGCATATCAACATTTTTGTATATGAATGAGACATGCAAACACAGTATAGGAAGCTTACATAATCCACCAGGTTCTCCCTTTGGCCCCGGGGGTCCCACCATCCCATCCATGCCAGGGGAGCCTGTGGTGATTGATACACAGCGAAATAACATAACCTACAAAATCACAAGACAAATTAGGAATGTAAGCAGCGTTAGTTAAAATTGGCATGGGGCATAAGTACTTATCAGTTAATGTTCTTAAATTAAGTAAGTTAATTACCGGTGTCTCCATGTTCTCCCTTTATTCCTTCGGGTCCAATGATCCCGGGTGGTCCAGAACTTCCAGGCAAACCAGATACACCAGTAACACCCTTGGTACCAGGGCTACCAGCTGTATACATGTAGCACCATATATATACCTAATACATTGTCATGTGACTCACTGTGTCCTGTGTATCCTGGGAAACCCCTCGCTCCTTTCCCCCCTGTTATTTAATACATGTAGCATGAACATGAATTCAGAGCCATAAGCAAATTATTAATGATGTGGCAGAATCGTCACACACACACACACACACACACACACACACACACACACACACACACACACACCAGGACGTCCTCGCAATCCGGTCCTTCCTCTCTGCCCCTTTATCCCGGGGGGTCCGCGTGGGCCAGCTGAATGGAATCATTGAACAAAAATGTTGGCCATCCTAGCTGTGACAGTAACTCACTTTGAGCGAATGTGAATGAGAAGAAGACAAAGCTCAATACAGAGCAAAGGAGCACCAGCTGAGGTTTCATTTTCAGTTATTGCAGTAAGTGCTGCCGACAAGGCTATCTGCTTTTATAGCAGTGGGTGGGCGACGTGTTTACTGATAGTACGTCATTTCTCTCAGTCATAATTATACAAAACTGTAACAACACGGTAGTTTTTCTTAACGGAGAAGACGTAAACAATTCCTAGTACGGGCTAAAGGGAAAACCCCCCTAATGGTTATCAAGACATCACACACACACACACACACTGTTTAGGGTGCTTAAAGTGGCATACCGAAAGTGACTTGTAGGATGACTCTAGACACTAGAAACAGTCGCTATATAATAATTTTATTGTGTAAATAGTTGCTATAATTATAATGATATTTACAAAAAAATACATTTTAGTTGGGGTGGTTGTACTAGTAGACTGTAGCCGCTCCCTCGGCTCAATGTCCTCTTCCTCATGTCTCAGTCAGTAGTTCGGGGATCTCTGCCAACACTACTGCAGCCATCGTCTCAGGGCTAGCCTGGAGTGCAGTAGGTGGTCAATAACATCACATTATGATTACTAGCATTTATGTATACACACATCAGATAGCCTAGATTAAATACCTTTTTGCTGTAATAGGGAGGTGGAGCTGCTGCTACACGTAGAAGTCTATCTACATAGTTGTAAAACTACATGTACATGAATGACTGTTGTACCAATGGCATGGACCATGCAGGAGTACAATAAAAAAAAATAATGTACTCCTGCATGGACTTACTTCTCTGACAAATAACCCTGATGGGACGCTGGGAGTCGCTGCACAGTGTCTGTGAGTTAACAGTGAATAGCGATCCGAGGTGTAATTTTTTTGCTGGCTCTGTAATTAGTGTATTAGCTATAGATCTAGATCTACATCAATTTTACAGTCTCAAAGTTAGGTCTGACCCCATTTTCGGAAAAGTCATCAGGCTAAATAATAAATATAGCCCATGCTTTTTTCATAATGAAACATTATTGCTCGAACCCAATCACAACTTAACACAATGCACTGCTGATCCATAAACAGTAGATGGATGATCATCACACCACTCAAACTATTTCAACTTTCATGCTTTCTACACACAGTGATTCTTCATTAACAGTCACTATCTGAATTGGCTCTTACTCCCCACTAGCCTTGATCCCAGGCCGCTCTTCAGTGAAGGAGAACCCCCACCAGACCCTAACAGACCCACGCAAGCTTAGGTGTGAGTGCATGTGTATACAGAGGGAGCTAGTGCAGGTGAGATCGAGACACTCTCAAACACTTCCACCAATCTAAACAAAAGCAAAGGTATATTATAATATTATGTACTCATCCGACCTCCCACTTATATACCGTATAGCGGGTAATTTTCGGGGGACAAAATATTCGTGGTTCAGCAATATTGAGACATTTCGTGGGTAATATTTTCGTGGTTGCTACTTGCACTGTAGGTAAAGGTAGGCGCTAGGCAAGGTCGCTTCATTCGTGGGTAAAATATTCGTGGTCAGACCTCCAACCACGAAAACCACTAATATTTTGCCCCACAACTATACGTTAGTATAATTATAAGTGGGTGGAAATATGCATTATTTTATAGACATTGTTGGAAAGGAAGCTGGAGTCTTTCACTGATCATGATCAAGGCAACTCTGAGCATTCTCTCGGTAGTGTGACTCTCAGACGGTTTCTTCAAAGGAACCCCTGACCATGTGTAAGCAGTGTGCTTTCAGAATGAATAATAATTATAGTCACTCTCTTGACTTGTATAAGCTGCAAATTAACTCTACCCCATGCAACTTCAAGAAGTTATCACCATCAGTTTTTTTTTTATGTCACAAACAATTAAGACTTGAAATAGTAATATTGACTCAGTGCCATTGCCAAAAAATTAATGATAAAATGCACTTTCAATTGCAAGTTATTTGAATGGTTCGCTATGCCGATACTATATGATGTCCCACTAGTAGATCTCCTCTAAGCAAGGTTTGGTAGTGCTGAAACTGCACACTATACAAGGCACTCTGAGCTCCTCTTCTTTCAGGTCCTTACACTCAGAGCCGAGGAAACAATTCCTCTCTACGGCTGCCAGTTTGTGATGTTGAGGTCTCTCAGGGGGTTTGGGGAAATTGCTTGGGTCTACACAAATAAATTGGCCAGTCGATTCCCAAACTTGTGACAGCACTCCTGTGTATTGTGGGCACCAGTCTTTAGGGCATTTGTTTGCGCCTGGGATGGTGATAGATGTAGATGCATCTTTAATGAAGCATAGAGAGCAGTCGAGTTTCCATGGCTGTCCATCCTTGATGTACGCTATTTCTGCCACTTTTTCCACTTCCCAATCAGTCAAATCAAACGGAGACTTTATGGTAGAAGATCCACACAGGTCATCTCCACAAGGTTGAGGAACACAGAGTGGGTTTCCAGCTGAGTTAGTAGTGGCCACTCCAGAATAGAGACGAGAATTGCTGGTACCGCTACAATGTCTCCTGCCCCAGTGCACATACGTCTCACCAGACGAGCCTGCAGAAACACAACTGAATGAATAAAATAAGCGACAGTTGTCTTGAATTGTCTTACCTGGCTCTCCTGTATTTCCTGCACCAGAGAGTTCATATATGTGTGAACGGTGTTATTAGAATGTTAAGTGTTACACCTCTACTTACCTTTCTCAACTGCAAAAAAAAATTGTTATGATGAGGACATGCACTGTATACGAAGCTTACATTCTTCACACGGTTCTCCCTTTGGTCCAGGGGGTCCAGGAGGCCCAACCATTCCAGGGGAACCTAAAGTGATTGATACACAGCCAAGCAACATAAAATGCTTTGAAACAATGCAGCTTTTGTCAAGTTAGGAATGTAAGCAATGTTGATTTCACTCACCCATGACTCCATATTCTCCCTTTAATCCTGGTAGTCCAACCACCCCGGGTGGTCCAGAACTTCCGGGCCTACCAACTGCACCAGTGTCACCATGCTCTCCCCTGGGACCAGGCCTACCAGCTGTATACATGTACATGTAGCAGCGTATATACAGACAGACTATAATAGTCATAATTTATGACTCACTGTTTCCTGCGGATCCTGGGGGACCCCTCACTCCTTTTACTCCTGTAATTAGAATATGAATTCAGAGCCATAAACAATTAGTAGTGTGGTAGCTATCAGCACACACCAGGTGGTCCTCGATGTCCAGTCCTTCCTTTCTGCCCCTTTATCCCTGGGGGTCCACGTCTGCCAACTAAGTGGAATCATTGATAAAGAGGATGTGAGTGGAAATTAAAATTAATTTACCTGGAGGAGGTCCTGGAGGACCAACGCGCCCAGGGGGCCCACTTTGAGCGAATGTGAATGAGAAGAAGACAAAGCTCAATACAGAGCAGAGGAGCACCAGCTGAGGTTTCATTTTCAGTTATTGCAGTAAGTGCTAGTGCCGACAAGGCTATCTGCTTTTATAGCAGTGGATAGGCGACATGTTTACTGATAGTACGTCCTTTTTTCAGTCATAATTACACAAAACTGTAACAACACGGTAGTTTTTCTTAACGGAGAAGACGTAAACAATTCAAACAATTCCTAGTACGGGCTAAAGGGAAACCCCCCTAATGGTTACCAAGACATCACACACACACACACACACTGTTTAGGGTGCTAAAAGCGGCATACTGAAAGTGACTTGTAGGATGATTCTAGACACAAACAATCAATAGAAACACGAATACTACAAATACTAGTCACTATAAGACACTTTGATCAGGCTAGTTGTGGGGAAAATCTACTAATTTACAAAAATACATTTTAGTCGGGTGACTATTGTAGTCATTGTGGCCGCCCCCTCGGCTCGATGCCCTTCTTCCTCATGTACTCAGTCAGCTGTCCCGGGATCTCCGCCAATACGACTGCAGCCATTGCCTCAGGGCTAGCCTGGAGTGAAGGTACATGTAATAATTATTATTATGCTTGGCTTTGAACAAAATTGCTAAAATCAGGGAAAGTGAGTGATATTTTCCGTTTGAATTGCCAATGAGCAACAATAAATGATTACAGTAGCTCTACTAGAAAGGCTTACCGCTGCAAACTGTCGGAAAGGAACAAATTGAACGATGTCCCTCTCAGCCACTAGACCAGCCACACGCAATCTGCATGAGAAGGATAACAAGTCTCCTTATACCACACCTCATGCTGTCGACTCACAATTTATCGTCCGAGTCAAGCTCGTTCATGGCCGAAAAGTCAGCTCCACCCACCCCTACGAGGATGACGGACATAGGTAGACGAGAGGCGTTGATCAGAGCACACTTTGTTTCCTGCATGTCTGAGAGAACACCGTCCGTGATCATGAGCAGGATAAAGTATTGCTGTGTGCGTGCGTGCATATGGAAGGGGGAGGGGTTAAACAAACATTGCATGCTTCTATTTGGAAAACTGTACATGATTTGAGAACGTTTTGAGCTTTATTATCGACAACCAAATACAGTACAAATGAGGAGACAATAAATTATGTAAATAACACAACCTTTACCTGATTGTTTGGGTCCTGTGCAGCTGTTTCAGCGAAGTGAGCCACATGGTTAATGATAGGGGCGGCATTGGTAGGTCCATACAGCTTCACTGTCGTCAAGGCTTGATGATAAGCCTGGATGACTCCGTGGATCCCCATGCAGTATGGGTTCTCCCAGTTCCCGTTGAGAGGAAACTCATGGGACACTTTGTCACCAATTTTTGCCCCAAAGCCAAAGGCAGGAAACAACTTGTCTCTGTGGGGGAAGTGTCAATAACTGAACTGTTCAATCGAAATTATCGATAATTATAAGCTCTTACAAAAAACTTTTAGGGCTGGAATTTATGTCCCGTTAGGAGTGTTTCTCTACTGATAATTTACGATAAGCTACAGTATAACCGAGGCTACTAAGGTTGGTGGACTTACGTGTCATAATCCTGACAGATTGAGCCGACAGAGAAGAGTGCTTGTGTGTACTCGTTGGGATGGGCGGGGTCAATGTAGTGCAGGGACGAGGGGTGGGACGGGTCACCATTACTGCCTGTGAAGTCTACACCCACGGTGAAGTTTATCTGACAGCCACCGAATATATAATCCAGGAAAGAGTAGCAGGGAGTAATCTACGTGGTGTAAGAGTGAGAGGGTAACTATGGAAACGGGTACCGTGAAATGATACTGAAGCTCAATTTTTGCTTATTCCTTATTCTATGTACATGTATGTGTGTAAACATGTTCAGTTTCACATTTTGCAACCTTGATTTTGTTGAGGACGACGGTTCCAGAGTTGCTGTACTTCTTCTTCTTGGCTTGTTTGGACGGGTTAATGAGTGGCCAGCTCAGCTGTCAGTCAGTGTGAGAGTGGGAGAGGTTTGAGGGGGAGGGCTGTTAAATATTAAAAGAGGTTCAATAAATATAGCGCTTACATTGGCAGAACCATCGGCTGTTAGCTCGGCAAGTGTTGTAGTAAACTGACCAATCAAATCGTGGCTACTGTCTGCATCCCAGTCAAAGCATTTCACCTGCAGATACAAATCATAAACTTTCACTATCTAATATCCAATTTCTCTGACAAATAAATAAACTCACCCTGATGGGACGCTGGGAGTCGCTGCTGCACAGTGTCTGTGAGTTAACAGTGAATGGCGGCCAATGAGGGTCCAGAGTGTTCTTGATGTACTGAATACAAAGAGAGGGTCATGTGATTGTACAAGGCATACATAAATAGGTATTTCAAAGGGCTACAAAATGGATCGTGCAAAATCCTAACTCAAGTTATATGCACTCAATGTTAGCTACAAAACTGGCGCATTTCGAACAAAAAACCATCCATGCCTTTTCTTCGAGAATGGAAGATTTCAATTCGGATACAATCACTGACTAGACAGTAGACATGTCATCATAGCCTATGTTGGCTGGGGTCTAATAGGTCAATAATGAAGACATATGAAACCTACTACAAAGTTCAACCTGTAAGGTAACTTGTACTTTATTTTGGTGTCAAATTACATACGTTAGTTTTGTAGACTGAGGTGAATGAGCCATCAGGGTTACCCTTCTCAAATTCCAGGTAGGGGTCAGACTTTCCTAGGAAGTCCTGTGCATTGTGATCGTGGTCAAAGTACAGTACACAGAAGCCACTCAAAGACAAGAACAGTACCGTATAGTGGGTAATTTTTGTGGGGTAAAATATTCGTTATTTTCGTGGGCAGGCTGACCTCCACGAAATTTTATCGTAGGCGTGGCTTATCTGAACGTAGGAATGCCGTGCAGCCACGAGACTAAACGAAAATTTTACTCACGAAAACTACCGTTTCTCGAGTTGAACGAATTTTTTACCCCACGAAACTTACCCGCTATACGGTAATCATTAGCTGACCTTCTTGTCGAGGCCTTTCCCTGAGAAACTGAGCTCCACCATTTGCTGCTGGTTCTGAGATATCTCTTCAGCCCGAATCTAACAAAGGATAGTCAAACAGAGGAAGCCCTCATTAAAGCATGACTTACGGTGATCGTTCCTTGACCCTTTTTGCCTCCCTTCCCACACAGCGGCTTTGTGTACGACCCAGTACTCACTATCTGAAGGAAGGAGAACATAGCTAACATCATCCTTTAGAAGTAAAATGCCCAAAAAATGGTTTGGAAATTGACACGCAATTAGGACATGTACAGAATGAGGGAACAGCGCCAAACACATAAATTATATACACATAACTCTTCAAACAGCAGCTATAGTACACACCTCTCCCAGACTGCACTCAATCTCTCCGAGGAAGTCATCGTCACCCAGGGAGACGGTGGCATTGTCTAAATCATAAATGGTGAACTTCAATTTCTGCAACTCTTCAAACCGATACTCAATCTCAATGGCCTTGGTGAACTGTGGACTCTGGTTGTTCTTGATGAGCTCCGTGCGTGCATACTGGCAAGGAAGGAACACTTTATTTATTATTATACAGTAGCTGAAGAAGCGCAGTAGATCTTTGATTAGTGCTATAGCATCGTAATCAGTTTATATGGTTCATTGCACGTATTCGTATACTAATGCCAGTAATGGAAGTATATTCTCTGTTCAGTTATAGTCAAGGCTCCTAGCTAGTGTAGTCATACGTGTCAGTGATGCGTGTCAGTAATATAGCAGTCATGCACACTAGATGCATATGCTACACAGGTGGCTCACTTCAGTCCAGGCTTTGGTGGGGGAGAGGGTGTACACGGCTGTCAGGGGGTCTGATTTGGAGAGAGCGTCTGCTTTCCTCAGGTCTTTACAAGAGATATGGAGCTCCACTTGTGTGGAAAGGACTGACCGACCGGCTGGGGGATAGGCTGCCATTCTATAGAGCTATAAAATGAGCTACTAGGTCAACTATTAGGTAGTAATCAATATTTTACAAGTCACAAATGACAGGTTTGTGCAGTACTCAGCCCCACCCCCCAAAACTTTGCACAGGGTAAAATAATAAAAATAAAGTGGGAGATACTTCTATGGAGTAGTTGTTAGAGAGTCTGATAATTTGACAACAGCAACACCAGTTGATCCAGCCACTTTCTCAGCTGTGTGAATGACTTTATCCAATGGACTCAGGCCTTCTTCAAAGCTGAGGCTCCCCAGAGATCGATGAAATGACTGCAGGCCTACACGACCCTCTTGTTGAGGAGTTGACGTCTTCCCCTCTGTCACCCCCAGTCCATTCATCCCTTGGAGGGAACTTCTTTGCTCAAACCTATCGGTCAGTCTTGCTGGTAGTGCACTATAACCTCCTCCTGTCAACAGGGACGGTTCGCTGCTTGCTTCGAGGTCTCCGTTCCGAACGTGGTTTGGAAAACGAGAGCTCCCTTGTGTTCTGGCTGCAAAGTCATGTGTCAGTGTTCTTAATGCTTCCCCAGTGGACCTTGCAACTCTTTCTGCTGTGTTCTGTGCCATTTCTAGAGCCGAAAGCTGCGAAGAGTCTACAGTTTGTTCTACTGTACTGTGCGGGTTGGCTGGTGTGTGTTTTAGGAGTGATGTATCTTTGGCAAGTCTCTGCACAGCTTCTCCAGTCGACTGAGCTACTTGTATTGCTGTTAGCTCTGCTCTAGCCAGTGGACTCAAACCACGATCAATGTCAGCTGGTTCTCTCTCAATTGAAACCTCTGATGGAGTATTCTCTTGATTTGGCTGTTCCCTCATTTCCTATAGGAGGCAATCAAATTAGTACATGTTTCTGTACAATTTACCGTGAATTTTCTGTGTCCATTTCGTTTTTTGATAACAGGTTCTGTTCTGTCAATTTTTCGTTGATCGAGAAAATTCCAATCATTGCTGGCATTCTATAAGACAAAAAACGTGATGTTTTTATAGCTGCACTTTACAGTATAGTCTTACATTTTGAGCTGTGCTCCAAGTTCCTGATCTTCCATTCTCTGGTTCCAACAAACTGAGAGCTTTGTACCGATACCCAGTGTTATAACCCTGTGCAAATAGCATAATTATAATACAAACACCCATGCACTGTAAAACATTTCCTTACTTTGTTATCGAGCATTCTCATAAGTGCCTCAAATTCTAATTCTCCTGGTCCCCATTTTCTCGAGATAGAGTCAAAGATTGTAAATGTTGATTCCACATCAACACCACCCTGACAAGGCCTGCTTTTTGACCACACTCCCTTACATTGTGTGATGTTGGTGAGACCGACAGACATCAGTGCAACCTAAACAGTATATGTACACACATTCTTGTGGCGCCCAAATACACTTCATTACCTGTATCTCACATGCCTTCAATAGCTTGTGTGTGATGTGGAAGGCTTCTTCGATGCTTTCTCCGAGGGCAACCAGGCCGTGGTTTCGTAGAATAAGCACCTGCAAGAGGTAAGACATGGGAAATGAGCTGCAGTGTTTGTGGTTGCACTCCATCATACAGGTGGCTAATTCTACCAAATCCAGTCTAATAACAAATGACAGTCATTTGACATGTAAGTGACATAGAATACCTCCTCTGAGGCACTTTTCCCATGTAGCAACTAACAACTAACAACTAACAGGCATTATCATAGAGGGGAGAGGGATGCATACCGGCCAACATATTAGGGCCCAATAAGAAAGTTTCTAAACCTATCGGAAAGAAAATGCCTTCTTTTATTAGGAAATACCTTGTTAGTAGGGCCTAGGTTTTCAGCGATCTGTCTTCTCTGCTCATCAATGGAGAGGTGCAAGCCGTCATGGTATGAGATGCCACCTAACTGTGCATGTGTGCAAGTGCATTATATTACTTTTGCTATCAACCTGTCATATTATCTCATTATCTGTAACTTAAGAGTATGATTCTAAAGTATCAAGTCAAATGAATTATTTTGATAACAGTCTTGTTGATACTGATAAGTTTAAAGGACAGCGCAATTACATACTAGAGGAGCAACATCATGTCTCTAATGATTGGAATATGCATCCATAAGTATAAGAAATTGGGGAAGATATTGTCTACTTACACTGAGTGCTTCTTCAGAAATAGGAAGCAGACCACAACTCATCGACGATATCTGGAATTAATCATAAGACATGGTGGGATTGTAATCGTTGGTTTGTATCCACCAGCTATATAGTTTCAAGGAAAAGTGCCTATTTCAACATTACATTAATGAATAAATGGGACACTGTGCAAGTAACAATTGTTAGTTAATTAGGGAGAAAACTATATCCCATCCACTTACTGCCACTCCAGCAGTTGTGTGGACATGTACTACACATTTGACATCCTTCCTGGCTGAATGGATACCAGCGTGCAGTGCAAAACCAGGCTGGTTTATTCCCAGCTGTGTGCTACCAGAGTCTCTGACTTTTCCATCAATATCCACCATCACCAGTCTTGACGCTGTCACTTCATTATAAAGCAGACCAAAGGGGTTGACTAGAATGCCATGACCGTCACCAGGTGAACATGCCTGCAAATGAGCATTTCAAGGGTATCATCAGGAGTGCATGAACTCCTGGGTATCATACAATGAACTCTTGATACTACATATTGAAGTACTCAAGCTATCACTTACTGTAATACTATTGTATATCAGTTGACTCCAACCGAACATCTCAACAAGTCTGTACACTGCTGCCAGCTTACAACGTGTCTGCTTTTCGGCAAGTGTGTACTTGGACGAACTCACTCCCCTCAGATCATCAATCGGAATAATAGCTTCTGTTGCAGACCCCAGCGCACCAGTCGTCTTAGTAATCCTGCTTGGAGAATGAGAAGAGCTCTCTTGTAACTTTTGGAGGTTGGTTTTCTTTGGATGAGCTGAGCCATCTTTCTGTGATTGGAGAATGCTCTCCAGTTGAGCCCGAAAGTGGTCATTGCTGAGGATGGTAGTGACTCTCTTCTCTCTTTCTAGTACTTTGTAGTCCCTTTGGATTGTGTATGGTGTCTTCTTGGTGAGAGAGGAAAGGGGTGTGGCTGAATGCAGGGGTGGTGGAGCAGGAGGTTGAGGAGGGTTGAGGGAACTATTGACTCTAGCTTGAGACCTGCGGCTCCTTGACCTCTGCTGGGCACTGGTAGCCATTATACAGTTGCCTTGGTTTTGAAATTCGGCCTCAGTCTTTGTTCATTCTGCAAAACGAGACCCGCCCCCTTTAGCTTTGTGTACATGTACAAGTTCAGAAACCCATAAAATCTAATTTCCTTGCATTCCGGAAGTGGTGATCTCCAAGGTGAGATCAGCTGGGTGTAAAACCAGCATGCAGATGAGTTTTGTCAAATTTGAGCTTTCTTGCATTTACTCTATTAGCTACAGAAAGATTGTCTAAGAGCGATGTTGGCCCTAAGAAAACTACTAAACAAGCCCAAGGTTTGTCTATTTGCTGTGTATAGCTAGCTAGCTAGTCATACCAGTCAGTGAGTTCACACTGACCATGAGTTCACACTTCAACTGATGGTCAGTACTGAACTGCAGTGTCCTTGGTTTGTACTCATGGCTTACCTAATAATGCACCATGCAGCTAGAGGAGGGCAGTCTTCTCTCTCTATTTTACTACTGCGATGTGGCTGTCAATACTCAAATGGAGGAGCTGAACAGACTCATGAGGACCTCCCCCGACAACTTGGACAGAAGGTATATACATACACACACACACACACACTACCCTTCATTACTTGACCACTGAATTACTCGACCACTGAATTACTCAACCACTGAACACAGTCACTAATAATTATTGTAGCTCTAGTACAGGTACAGTATTGTAGTCTGGCTATGTGCATTGCACACAGTACAGGTGCTAAGCGTACAGGTGCAGGATGCACAGTTTGTAGTGGTTTTGCTATGTGGGGTGTCTAAAGGAACTGTAACACAGTATTCCTACCTGGTGAATCATCAACCACACTAGGAAGCTTCTCAGAATGGCATGTTTTATCTTTAATTCCGTATTAGTGTTTGCATTGAATAGCCAGCCAAGAAACCAAACATTCCTCTTATGTCCTTTGCAGGTCGACTCTGATCCAGCACTTGAAGGAGTCTCAACACAACCTAATGACAGTCATCATGAATATTATGGATGAGGCCATTCCACAGAGGAGAGCTTCACGAGACTTCAGAGCAAAGTACCCCGATGATGTGTTACTGGATCAAATTAGTGGTGAGAGATCCAATACATTGTAAAAGGTATGAGGAATTTTTGTTGTGAGTTTGTGATGAAGATCACAGCAAAATGGTAAATCGATATCCCATCAGAAACCAGGTATTCTCATTGATGGTCCTCTTGGGAGTTAATTGTTTGGTAACTTTAGAGTCTGGATTGGAAATGTTACCATTGTGGTTTCCCTGTTGTTTATCCTGTGTTGTGTGATTAGGGACCCAGGAACATTCACAATGAATAAAGGGGATACTGACTACCCAATGTTTATGTTGAAAGCTTTCTATACTGAGTACAAATGGACTGGGTTGAAAGTATTAACTGAATGTGGTTTGTCTGTTTTCCTTTCCCTGGATTCTTTGTTTGGGTATCTCTCAGAATCAGGCTACCTCAATAAACAAATTGTCCAGTTATCATAACTTAATGATGGATGAAAATAACCTGTGGTTTCCTCATTTTCAATATTCCCACCCCCATCCCCCACATTCTTTTACTCCCTCCCCTTCATACACACACCCACAGGTCCAATCTGGTTTGGAGCAGAGGTGAGATTCAATTGATGTGTGTAGCTTTATTACGCTGTTTGTTGCTAAGGAGAGGGAGTAGGTGTTGGGTTCCCCTGCCCACACTTTGGCATTGGGGCATTGTAATGATCTGGTTACGTATCAAAGAAGTGTTTGGGCAGCTAAGCTTATCCTGTCCACAGGAATAATTAACCATGTCTATTGTCTAGACCATCTTGAAGCATATATAATAATGAACGATCCTGGCATGTTATAATTATTGTATTGCTGTGCTGTGAATGTAGCTAATAGCCCTGACAATGTGTCAAGCATAAACCATGTGATATTTGAATGCTCTACCATAGTAACGAGTGTACTGTACATGTGCTCTCATAATGCCCCCTCCCCCCAATGCCTGTATTGACTAACTGTAGTATTTCTCAAATGCCAATTGTTTAAAGGAAGCTTGTGTACACACTGCATCCTCAGCTTCCCATTACTATTGTGCCAGCATTATAGAGCTCTTCCTTCACTGCCCGACACACACCCTTTGAGGTGGTGGTGCAGGGCACTTGAAAGTTTGTTTTGCACGATTGCATGCAGGATGTTACTTCATACTTAATTGTATTCATTGTATTCATAGCTCTGTATCCCAGCAACAAAGCTCAAGGTTTCCATATGCTATGTGATAATCTTCCTGGTAGCTAGGTATCGCTAGGTATCTCTATGGACCATAGTGTAGAATTTTACATATTCTATTATACTCTCACACTAATCACACACACCCACCACACACCACACACAGTGCATAGCAGCAGGCTCCCATATTGCAAATCACGAGTTGGAGTCCATTGAGTTGAGACCATACGCCATTCACATCTCCAAGAGCATGTCCAAAGTTAGGAGTGCACTGAGAGAACAGTGCTTCCTCAACAGAGCTGTGTACACAGACAGGGTGAGCTGAGTGCTTGCTCTCCTTAATTTGGGCAGATACACTAATTCTGATTAGTTAGTCTTTACTATTTATTTGGGATGGGATACTTTTGTCTGTATCCTATTGTGTAGTTGTATCTAGCTACTGTTTTTGGCTGTTCAATCCTTTGACTACTAACTACTACAAACTTCCCACCAATTATTAAGCTGTTATACAAACGTTTGTCTCTTTACAGTCTTGAATGCTTTGTAGTACTTGATTCATTAGCTTATAATAGCCTTGTACGTAGTGGTACATTTATTGAGGCTGTGTGTTGACCAAGTGAGAACAGCGTGCAGTCCTAAAGCAGGCACAAAGGGTGCCTTGAATTAAGTACATTGTCTTATACAACTCTTTTTTACCCTACAGCTGAAAGACAGGCTTCAAAGCTTTGACGAACTCTGGGCCGATTTTGAATTCAGGTGAGCACTTGTATATATAATATAATGATCTAATGCCTTTCCTATTGAACCTAAATACATATGAATCAACTTTAAGGAATTGAAATGGTCTCTGACAATTAATGCTGACCCTTTAAGGTGGTAGGAATGACCTAATTCCCATTGGAGCCGATTGTGCAGACTAAGAGCATTGATGTGGATCAATGCCTAGTCACCTGTGCAAACACACACACTACTCTAACTTGAGCTCATTAATTGAGGTCTCGTAGAAATGTGTGTCCTTAGATGCAGTCGAAAACAATCGTCAACTCTCTGACACACACACATGCACACTTAATACAGGTATGTGGGTCTAATGTGCAACGTCAAGTCAGAGCTTCAGTACCTGCACCAGCAAGACGTGGTGGTCCTGTTCTGTGAATCAACACTAAGGTATGTGTTGTGTTCCTGGTTATGAAAACCCCTATGACATTTCTTACCAATGACTGACTGTATAGCTGTTGTTTTGTGTACACGTGTATCTAAATTCCCTGAATAAGACTTATAAAGAGCAATATGTAATGGTTCAGTTGTGCTACCTTTCCAAGAATACATTTGTTCTCAATCACTTCCTACCCATGTTGGATACACATTATCCTGTTGAGAAACATTAAAAATACTCCATAATTTTGTCTGCAGGGCCATTAAACTGAAGTACCTGACGTACTCCATGATTGAGATGATGGACCCCAGTGCCATGTTTGCTATACCCCGACTGGCAATATTCTGGTGAGACCACCTCACACACACCCTAACACAGTAGTACTACTGATAGTCCAATTACATGTATAATCATAGTAATTATACCAATTGAGCATGCACACAAGTACCACATACATGTACATCACCCTACCCCCCCCCCCCCCCCCCCTTCTCTGTGCCTGCAGTGGTCTGGTGGTGTACCCTGACGGACCTTTGGATCCCTCACGGGCACAGAAGGATATGCCTCCATTTTTCAGGGCTTACAGACAACTACTCACCAGAATCAAGTATGTTAATTAATGCAATAACCTCCTTGATTGTAATGTACATGTACATGTACTTGTACTTGTACTTTAATAGAATCAGGTAACAATTAAACACCATTGTGTATATTGCCAATAATTATTGTAGATTGGAATATCATTTTGGCAGTCATCATGTCTACATTGAGATATAATGTAATCAGCAAAATTTCCAACTCAGATCACTTACTAATTAGCCTTTGAATTACTACATTATTTATTGTTGTACGAATTACACCTGGTCTGTACATGTATACGTATTATCATAGAATTATGTATACAGAAATTATATCATGCTACAACTATTAGTTGTCATTCATGCATTAGCCTATTCTTCTCACTTTAGAGAGCTGTTGGGGCACTTGAATGAGGAGCAGCTGGCCATACTAGAGAAAGCATTGTGCAGTGCGGAAGGACTTGGAACACTCAAGAGGAACGCAGCCAAAAAAAACCCATCGAAAAAAGTACCCCAGGCCGCTTCACCAAACACCGTGTCAGATGCTAGCAGAGAGACTACACCAGAATCAGTAGAACAGTCCTATAGTCTGGACTCAAGGGACACCACCACCACCGTGTTTGAGCCTGCTCCAGTCAACAGCGAACAAGATAAGGAGCAACACGACGACGGTGCACACGCCACCTCCATGTTGGTTACCGAGGAGACACCGTTTCCACGACTCGGAGATCATGAGCCAATTCCCAACGACCTGCCCTCATCTTCAACCCCCCTCCCCACCCTGGAGGCCGCTGCTGTCAGCCAACTAGCCCCCCAGATAGCATCTAGCCCTGCAACAAAATCTAAAAGTGGCAAGAAGAGACATTCCGGCCCTGCTGGCTTCCCTAGTGCAGAGGATCTGATGCACAGACTGTTTCTTGGAATATCAGGAGTTGCAGATCAACTGCAGACAAACCACGCGAGAGATTTGCGAGTGATTCTGAAGCACGTGTTTACCGGATGTCAGGAGCCGGATGACGAGTTTGTGGAGGTGGGCAGACTGGAGGAGTGTGTGAGGGCGGAGCCTTGCACCCCCGAGCCTGAGTCCCCTCTCATCACTGCATCACAGAGTGAGTAGGGTGTTTAGTTGAGCAGCATGTGTAATACAAATAGCTGATTATGACTGCTAGTGCCAGGCTTTGTTGAGTATACTAGCACTACTTCGAAATTTACATCCAGCTAGTAGTACCCAATTGTGCACTTTTACTGTGTCCTCTACTCCTATAGGGTTCAGTTTCACTTTGGCTAGTATGAGGGGTGATGAGAGTAGTCCTAACTGGGTACCAGACTCGGATGCTGCCAGCTGCTCTGGTTGTGTGGAGAGGTTCTCCTGGAGGAAGAGAAGACACCACTGCAGAAACTGTGGAAAGGTATGTGGCTAGTGTTTCAGCTCTGTGGTAGGATGAGGTTGGATGCCTCAATGGGGTGTATTTGTTTTGTGGCCCAGGGGGATATGGACTATGTGTGGGTGATAACATTGTCTAGACCAGAAGGAGGCTCTGATATTGAACAGATTGAGTGGGGTGTAGTAATTGGACAGGATGGACTGGTTGAGGGGGTGTTACCCCTGGGAAGCTTTTGTATGTGTCCACCACATGAGACTAATTTAATCTTCCTGCACTCCCAAACAACTCAATAGAGATCATTTGCTATTTCCTGTACTAGTAAATATCCTTCAATGGAGAAGGAAGCTAGAGGTATCTATAGGTGCATCAAATTGCATTTTAAAGAATGATGACTATGTTTACTTATGGGTCCTCCTCCTGTAATTGCAGCCTGTGAAGTACATAGTACAGAGGGTTATTCATAATTAGATTAAACTGGTAGCTACGAACTATTGGTCTACCGTCTCCCAGACAGTCACATACCAATGTTGTTTCTATAGTCTCATGTGATTGTAACACTACTTCCACTCCCTAGTGACTGCTAGTACTCCCTCTGCTTCATTGTGTTCCCCTGCATAGCAACAGGTCTCCGCTACAATGAGATTAGATCTAGATTGATAACTCATGGGTATTTAGTTACAGTTCACAGAACTAGGGGTTACCAGAATCTATGACATCGTTCAGCTTGTTATTACAATTCTCCCCACTTAGTGGCGGCACTGTGATCGAAAGTTTTGTTTATTTGTTTAGCTATTTTGGGGACTGGCAGTTATTAATCAATTCTTGCTAATTGCTATCGTAACTGGAAGCTGTTGTACATCCATCGCTCCCACACATTATTTACGTGCAGGTCATGATATCCCCATTCACACCTAACTTCCTTATCATATATATATAGTTTTGGGGAGTTCTTAAATATGATTTATATGTATACCACACTACATGACTGTAGACAGTACTGTAGGAATGTAATACGCTTGTTAGATTACACTGACCCCCCCTCCCCCTTCCCTGCAGATTGTGTGCTCTCGATGTTCACGTCACAGTCTCCCTTTACCCCACTACGGAATCACAAAGCCAGTACGAGTTTGTACCGGGTGTTACATCAGCAAACTGGGGGAGGTCTCCCGACAAATCACGCCTCTCTCTCAATCCATGCACGTCCAATAAGCTGGCACAAACTTTGAACTGACCAAATTACTTATCAGCATCAATACTCATCTCATTGATTAATTAATTGTCCCACATCACAATTCAGCAAAACCCAAATTTATTTGTCGTTCACAAATAATATTCAACACAAATTTTATTGATGAGCAGCCAAGTGGGTATATACATGGCATATAAGAGCATTCGATAATAGGGTTAAACAAGGTGATAGATATGTAGAGAAAATAACGGGAAAATTTATAATTGCGGATTGCTTATATATACGTAACAGATCAGGGTGGCTTGATAGTGACTTTTGCTTTGGTAACCCTTGATGATAGTTGATGCTGATCTGCATAACACACAAACAAACTCACTTTCAATAAGGATGGTATCGACTGTTGCACATGTTACCATGATAACGATTATATTCGGCACGAGAAGGGTCATGAAATCTAGTGTGATAGGGGTTATGATCAGGCTGAAATCCAGTGGGATAGGGGTTATGATCGGACTGAAATCCAGTGGGGTAGGGGTTTTGAACATGATGATAATCAGTATGAAAGGGATGATAGTGACTATGGTGAAACGGTTTAGCGGGACCACAGTCCCAGTGTCCACGTTCCGACACACCTTGCTGGGTTAATGGTGGTGCCCTCCAGTTAGTGTCATTATCACTCCTTCCTCGACGTCTGTCCCACCCTCGATTCAAGTGACCTGTCTCTTTCGTATGATGGGGGTGGGTGCACTCTTGTGGTTTGTGTGGAGAGGGTCTTGGACGTGGGTGTTTACGGTGTACTGTGTTATGATGCTGGTGTGGTGGTCGTGTCTCCTGCGGTGGGGGAGGTCGACTCCTTGAGGGTGCTGAAGGAGACCTATACACAAACATCGCATTATACATAATAGCAGCAAAGTTAATACATCAGTTGGCCTACCTCTTTCTAAGGGGTTCCAGATACTTCTTCATCACATGACCACGGGCCTCTTGAACTTCTATGAGGGAGAGTTATAGATCAAACACAAAATTAATGCTAACGGATTGGAATTTAGTGTAAGGGAAACTCACTTCTGATTGCTCTATCTGCAGTGAAGCTTTTCTCCTGCATCAAGTACCTGTGTGTACAAAGATGGTCAGTTACCACACAATACTGAGTATTGGTGTACCTGCACAATAGGTAGCCTGTCCTGTTGACTCCGTGGGTACAGTGAACAGCCACTACAGTCCGGGGGTCATCACTGGAGTTGAGGCTCTCCTTTAAAGCAGATGCAAACCTGGAGATGATAATCAAGCAACAATTACAATGGAGAACTCAGAACATTTCTACATCAATGGCTGTTTTTACTCAACACAGAACGTTTCTACATCAATGGCTGTTTTTACTCAACACAGAATGTTTCTACATCAATGGCTGTTTTTACACTACAATACAGAGAGTTTCTACACATCAATGGCTGTTTTTACTCAACACACAGAACGTTTCTACATCAATGGCTGTTTTTACTCTACTGTAGTAGTAACAATACAGATGTTTTGACATCAATGGCTCTTTTCACTCTAAAGTTTCTACATAAATACCTGCAGTATATGTCATCACTGGGTACCACTTTACCAGGGCATTTGATCTTGATATGCGTCACCCCTGCGTCCTCAAATTCCTGTACACAAGAAAACAAAGGCAGGTACTCAGGGATGTACCCACACTCGTCGTTGGTACTAACCACCTCTAGACAAAAAACCAACCTCTGGTCTATTTACTACATAAAAGGTCAAATTGAGATTAAGGATCGAAAATAGAGCCACACCAATTCCAAAATTCTGGGTACATCATTGGGTACTGACTACACAGTGTGTGTCTCATTGGCATGCTTACAGCACTGCTGTAGTATCGGTTAGTGTAGGTGAGGTCAATAATAGCGGAGAGTTTGAGACCCTTATCAGTCAAAGCATCCATCAGCTGCTGAGGAGTGAATCTGGAGAATAAAGCACACATTAATGATATCTAAATCACAAGAAAACTTACTCATCCTCTGTACACACTCCAAAATCATATTTTGTCCAACTTTTACTTTGGGGACGACCATTGTTGAACTCCTGTTGTGTGTACGTTTATATGGAGTATGTTTACCCGTACTAAAATTAATGTCGCATACTTTTTTGAGTGGCGTCTTTACTGCAATTATTCTAGTTCCTGGTATGACCTCCCCGTATCGAGTATAGTCAAACCACCTGAATGTGTGAGTTTATAATAATAATATACACCCACTATTATAAACTTGAGCAAAAGGTTTGTATCAAAAGTGTGACTGTCTAGTGACTCTGTGTATTTCAAAAGGTATACTCCTCACTCTTCGGGAACTGTGAGACTTCCTGGAAATCTTCTATAGGTGTCAACAGCAGGGGAGGCTCCTTCAGCCATTACATACAACAGGACCAAAGACTGACTGAGAATAGGTAATTGTCGTTCACATAGCCTACTGATATCAGGTCGTCAATGTTATAAGCTGTAAAACGTGAACATGTGACAGTTTTAGGGGGGAGGTACAACTATTGAATTCTGAACAACAAGCTATTAAAAAGAGAAGCTAGTTCTGGACATTTGGTTAACCAAGGAGCAGTCCCTCACCATTACCAATGAGTCTCACACGCCATGAGGCTCTGGAAGTACTGGGCTTGGGGGATGGTAGGTTACAACATTTTTCATACATAAATACAGGGTGTGTCTCATGCTTTGTCTGTGTTTCTAGAATCTACTGATCAGGATATAAAAGACCGATTCAAGCAACTGGCTCTCAAATGGCATCCCGACAAGAATCCCGAAGACCCAAAGGCAGCAGAGGAGGTACAAGAGTGTGTGCGTTTAGTTCTTTAATGTGTAGAAGCACTATAAACACTAGACGCCCTTGTAAGGGCAAAGGTAGATCTAATAAAATTCAATTGACTGTACAGTATATACATTTTGTGTTTGTAATATGCAGAAGTTCCAGAAGCTGTCTGCAGCGTACAGTCACTTGAAACACGAAGACAAAGAAGACGAGGATACCTACGATGCTGTAAGTGTGCTTTGTCGTTTGTCATATTCAATAATGTGCCACTCCTAACAGGTCTCTCTTGCAGAACTACTTATAGAGTTATTTGGAAGTAAGTTTAACATACATACCCCGTGTCAGGGTTTCATTTAGGATTAAAAGTTGGGGGGAAGGTTTATTACGCACGCCGCAAAATGTTTGGCCACTCCCACATTTGGTTACCACACCCCCTATTACATGCTAGTGCATCACAGTAGATCTAGTTACATATTGCCCATCATACTAATGTGACATACGAATGTGATGATGTCATTATTCTACAAACATTTTGAGGGGGAAGGTTTACCCCTGCCCCGCCCACTAGATGAAACCCAGCGTGTTAGCAGGGTTTCATATTCGTATGTGTGAGGAAGATAGAATATACATATAGGTAACCTTTTTGAATGACAGGTTAGTCAATTCAATAGCAAAGGTTGAAAATCGATAAAGGCGTGATAGTTTCCTGTTGTATTAATGTTAAAAGTGTATTATTTTGCCCCCTCCCCAGGGAGACGCTTCATGTTTGAACCTACACCGAGCCCCTCCTGCACATGTTTCTACTGTACCTTGAACTCTGAGTGGAAACAAGATAGACAAGAGATGATGGAGGAGGAGAAGAAGAAAGAATACATCAGAGACTATCATGAGGCCACTGCAAAGTGTGTGCTCTACTCTTTTGAGTTTGTCTGGTCCCCTTGTTTTGAGCTTAGAAATACCTCTTCTCTTCTCCCTCTCTCTTTCTTTGTTTCATAGAAGCCTAATTGATTATGTTTCCTATGCCTTTTGATTAATTTTAGTCTCTAGTTGTATAGAGGAGTATATCAGTGTGAAGTTGACATTACTTGTGTTCTGTGGTGCCTGTTTTTGTTCAATTGTGAGGCCTCCATTTGTCCTCCCACACTCCACCCATACACACTTTCTCCCCACACACACTCTCCCTCCACCCATGCACACACTTCCCCCACCCACTCCACCCACACACTCACAGAGTTATTGGAGATCACTTAGTTAAACAGTTCGCAGATAAACTCTATAACAATTTCAACCAGCCAAGCCGTATGAATAGGAAAGGTAGTTCACAGAACTTGTTATTTACAGTAAGTGTATTTTTGATCCTGTGTTGACTTACAGGCAGTGATACTGCTCAAGTTAAAGTCAGCTCAGAAGTGAGTTAGTTGAGACCTACATGTAGGTTGCTTTGTGGCTGTAACTAATACCGTGTACTGTATAGGAAGCCAGTCGTAATGCAAAGCAGTTGTTAGAAGCCGAAGAAAAAGAAGAGAGAGATAAAGAGAAGAAAAGAGAAAGGAATAAGAAGGTTATACTCGGATTTGTGTTAATTTACGGCTAAGTTGTGTATTTATAATAATTTTTTTTTGTAACTTCTGATCTTTTTCTGTAGAAGAAAGAAGCTAAGAAGAAAAGGAAAGCAGTAAGTTAAGTAACTACACATGATGATATATACATTGCCCTCCCCCCCTTAAACACAGAGCGCTGCCAAGGCTACAAAAAATGACTCTGCTGCTGTTCAAGACGAAGATAGCGGCCCAGAAGAGCCAGAAGGAGGTGCAGATGATGAGGTGTGGATGATGACTGTGCGATATGTTTATATCAGCATTCTCATCTGATCCACCCCTCTAGTTTGATGTGACAAGTGCATTCATAGCTCGAGCCAGCAAGAAGCAATCATCCACCGTGAACACCAAGCCACGCCCACCAAGGGATGCCTCCCCATTTACTAGTAATGGAACTGTTAGTAGTACCAGTCTACAGTCTAACGAAGGGGCGGAGCAGTCTCTCCCCCTCATCCGCGATCCAGAGGTTAGGCCTGATTTCGGTATTCTACATTGACGCGTACACTAAATAGTTTATAAATACATGATTGTTTACATTTGCATATGAGAGACAAAGTTAAATGTATCTCTTCGTACAAAGGGTTGGTGTTTTAATGTACACATCCTTCACCACCCCTCCCCCACACTACATACAGACTATGGAGAATGATTTGGCTCAGAGTCGAAAGCTAGCCTCCCTGGGTAATCGAGCTGCCAAAGACGGTCATTTTGGTGAGGCTGTGAGAAGGTACACAGAGGCCATTGCACTGTACCCCTACGATCACAGGTAAGGGGTGTTCAGTTATGGCTGATCTTCAAAAGAAAGTTTACAACTTGTTTTACATGTGTATTATTTGTTGTCTTGCTTAGATATTTTGGAAACAGATCTTTCTGCTACGACTTTCTCCAGAACTACACAAGGTGATTGTTGTGATCCCTTTTCATGGTATTAAATCACCCCCCCCCCCCCCCCCACCTCCTGCAGTGCCTTAGAAGATGCCAACAGAGCCATAGCGTTGGATGTTACATGGGCCAAGGGATATTATCGTAGAGGAAGAGCCTACGCGGGACTTAAGGTAGGGACCATTAATTTCCTTTGTTGCTTACTATCCTCACACTCTTGTAGAGGTTGGAGCTATCAGAGGGATCGTACATTCAGGCGCTCAAGTGTGACCCTCAGTACAAAGATGCCGAAGACGAGCTGTTCAAGATTCGAGTGGAGCAGCTAGTGGTGTGTGTGTGGAGTGTGGGTGTGCAGGCGGGTGTGTGATGTTTTCACAGTTAGCAGAATGTACTGTATAGTGTACGTACAATAATACATTCTTCTGTTTCTCTCTCAGGGTATGGGTTTTCCCCCTGAACTCTGTGAGCCAGCTGTGAAAGAATTTGGATCAGTTCAATCTTCCATTGAGGCTATACTAGCTGGAAAAGGTACTAGAAAACTATAAAGTTTTCTTTATGAATTTGACCCACTCTTACGTGCAGTTGTGGCCACTTCCACCGTGGCTAACGGGTACCACCCTGACCCCCCACCGTCAGACCCCCCACAGTCGAAGCAGTCGCGAGAGAGGTATAAGCTTCCCCCCAGAATGCAAGTACGTGCCAGTCAGCCTCAACCTCCCCCCTCACCACCAAGAAAAGAGAAGTCAAGGTATACGCTTACACTGCTTGCACCTCATGGCACAAACATTGTCTAGCACTTCTTTAATTATTGGTTGAATTTTAATATTTTCTGAAACAGTGGTGGCCTTGAGAAACGATCTCTATGGGTTGGCAACATCACATCCGATGATATCACTGAGGAAATGATGTCTGATCTGTTCAAACCGTGAGTGTGAAATATGTATTTGATGTACTTAATTAAGGACCCCCCGTTCCCTTCAGATTCGGTGAGATAGTGTCTGTGAGGCTCCTCCCGGCACGCCGCTGTGCCTTCGTGAACTTCCTAAAAGTATCCTCTGCTGCAAAGGCTCTCGAGAAATTACAGGTGAGATTGCTTTGTCGAGAGAGTGGCTCTGCTCTGTTCAAACTATGTTTTTACTGTACAGGGCTACCATCTTGGAGGAAACTACCTTCTTCTGCGTTATCCTGAGATGAGCAACAAAAACCCTTACATGCTAAAGTAAGTCATTATTTTATACGTTCAGTATCTCTAATTTCTAACTAAGGTGACCAATAGTATGCATTTTGCCCGCGCAATACCTATAATTTTATTGTCAGATGTCATTGTACTCTCCACGACACTAACCCCCCCCCCCACACACCCTCATAGCCTCAAGAAGCCCGGGCCTGTGAACGGTACTGAGTGTTACTATTGGAGAACCACCGGTTGTCAGTTTGGTATCCAGTGTCGCTACGAGCACCTACCAGAGAACAAGGGGGTTGACCTGCCTACCATGGTGTAACAATTTAAAATAATAGATATTGACTGGATAAGCCCTTATAATAATTGCTGAAATTTTTGCATTGTAAAATGTTATAACTAAAATATAGCTGAGACATTTGAACAGCTAAACTATCCTGTTTTATTGTGTTAATTGGCATTATACATGTAGCTCTTGCTAATTTGTATCAATTGTCGCCTTTATATATACCAATGAACTTGTGTTTACTTCAAAATGATGAAAGATTATAATTGTTATACCCTCAAATTAATTGTGGGGGTCATGTTTCAATGGGAGTTATTTATACAGCAGTGCAACAAACTAAACACAAGAATAGAGATGAAGTGTGATGTGATGTAATAATAAGTAATCCAGCACCTGACAGTGGACAATGTTGCCTGGTTTGCATGTGACTGAGTACCATGTACAATTGTACAAAATGTGTAAAAAGATGACATCATAGTAATGTACCCTAAGGCTACACGAGTGTTCCTAATTCATTGCTGTCAAGTGATGCAGTATCTGTTGGCGAGGGACTGGAAACAGCGGTAGTTGTCATCACTACCTGTAAAGAAACATGAAATAATACTTGACCGTCTCTTGATATGCATCTTAGCTATCCTGTAACAGTACTCTTAGCATGGCACGCATGGCAAGCTATGTCTTACTGAGTACTTTCTTCTCTTGGCATAGCAAAATTAATACACTATTTTAACAGCACTTTAGTAAGGGGGGAGGGGAGTACCATATAGCGTGTATATTTCGAGTGTATATGTTCACTTATACCCACAAATTTAATATCGCATGTATGCATGCTGCGAAAGGCTACTATTCGACGAAAATTAAATCTACGAAAGCCTTTCTAACGGTTATTCCACGAAAGTTTATACCCTCAAAGTATATCCGCTATACAGTATGTACTACGATCAGATTTACGAAGAATTTGTTGCTATACGTACATGAAGCCCTAACAAAGGCATTTATTTGATTAAACGCTCATCTCGTTTAAACTCCCATGGTAAAAGCTCTGTCTTTGTCAATAAAGGCCCATGTATGGGACGTGGCACTATGGGTGGAGCTGAAGTAGCACGTGGAACCAGTTGCAAGCATGGCAGCATACAATAATAATTATATACTATTTATGATGGCAAAGAGAGAGATACCAACATAGAGGAAGAAACACCACTCTTATGACGATTTAACTGAGAGCTGTGGCAGCAGCCGCATAATAACTGCTGCAACAATAAACGCCCGGTTTGAATAAGTGGCCATCTCGTTTAAACGCCCCCTCTACATATGTTGCTAGGAGATATAAACGCCTGGACGTTTAATCAAAAATATGGTACATACATGTACATGCATTGTTAGCCAATATAACCCACACCCACCGTTTGTTGAGAGGAGTCCAGTGGTTTGACGGAGCTAATGAGAGCTCGAAAGGCCTCCACCCAGTCCTCCAGCTGCCCGGGGTTGTCAAACTGGACCAGGAATGTGCGTGTTGGGGTCACCACCTCCATCATCTCCTTACCGGTACTGGGGGAGGGGTAGAACAATTACAGTCTCAGCAGTCTGGTGGGAATCTATGGACTTGATTTCCTTTCTAAGCTTACAGATGGATATAAGGAAAAGCTTTGCACAAACAGCTGACAGATAATGGAGAAGCAAATGGTACACAGATAAAGGGAATATAATAATGCACAGCACAAAACACCATACACATTCACACAGTCCCACTACACACACACACCCACACACCCACACAACTCACTCAACAATTGCAGATCTAACGGAGGTGACCTCACCCACGGACAGTGCTCTGATAGGCTCTACCTCATCTATGCTCTTGTAATAGGCCAATGCTAACTCTGTCAGCACAAAAAACCGCTTCTTCCAATTCTTCCTCTGTGGGGAGGGAGGTCATGAATGGCAGACTTATACACAGTGTATGTACTGAAGCACTGATTATCAGTCATGTTTACATACATTGTCCATAACTGTGCACTACCTAGACTAATCCTATGAACAGGCACACAGAACTACTTGTAGTTAGTCGTACCACATGTCCTAGTTTGATCCCGTGTCCCGCTTTGATTATTCGGGGAAATCCCCTCGTCTGTTTTTCACCAATGGAGGCTCCAGGCACAGACTCCATCCCCTTCAGCTCACCACCGGTGGCAGCACCGTCCTTCGCCCCAGCCTCACTCTGCACATGACATTAGTACAGAGCATTAATGTGCAATGAAGCATGCAACACCTACAACGATAAAACGGTTGCGATGAGGGTAAGGTAGTAGCACTTACCATGGGTATCTTGTGGACCACACCCCCTACGACTTTGGTCCGATAACTGACATCCTCTCCCTGTTTCTGCTGGATGAGGGAGGCCACCTGCCTGGCCGAACCTTGTCTCATCTGGAGGGTACAATGGTGGTATAGCATTATAATATTGAAAGTAAAGATATAATAATTATGATGTTCATACCGATGCCTTCCTGATAGACTCTGCCCACTGATCTCGCTCCTCCAGTGAGTCAACAGAGAGAAAGTGGCTGCCACTCGTCGTCACAATCTCTGCAGCATGCCAGCAATATAGTACTATTCAAGATATTCATTGAAGTGTTATCTTTCCATATCCTTCACACTCTCCCTTTCTTCTCCACTACCCCCACTCTTTCTTAGCCCTAGATCCTCAATGCTACTAAAGTAAACACACCACAGGCCGCTAGGAATAGCCCGAACGAGTATAAAGCTGTCTAGAGGTTGCTTACCTAGTGAATTCAGTGCCTTGGGTCTGGTCAGACTGGCACGCACTTTGGTTATATATTGACAGTTGATCTCAGCATCACACTCGACCAGGACAGAGTTTTGCTCCGCCTCCTCAGGGTACACCCGCAGTTTGTGTATGCTAAAGTCAAGAACCAGGTAGCAACGTACATAGTAGCCAGTGCTGGGGGTCTCCCGCGCCACATACCCCACCACTCGGTCGTCTCCGTCCAATGAGGGCATCCCTATGAGGGGTGGGGTTAGGGGGGTGGGTGATGGTATGTGTGCAATGAGTATATGAACTAGAACCTTTGTATACAGTCGTTTTAAGACTACTAGATCATGTTACCATAATTTGTTATGCCTATGCATGGGGCCAAAATTATTTATACATGTACGTACATGTAGTACACGTATGATCATACTGCCACTGTTACAGGTCTTTGATGAGCATGCCTCACTAAGTAAACAACAAGGGACCCAAACAAGGCCATCTAACTGCGTTGCATTGCCATGGTAAAATGGCAATGGAACACACTAGGTTGTAATTACCATCTTAAATGATGTTCACGTATAAGCATAGCCACGGTAACAGAACAGGCAATTATGCAGTAGAGATACAAGCAGTTTAGACAATGTCCATTCAGGAAATGCACATTTTCTTAAAGGATTACCAAACAAAGAGACTGATTCAGCATGGCAAAGGTCTAGGCACGCACACACACACACACGCGCACACATGTGTGTGCAGGCTGTTATCACTGTGTTATGATGACAATACAGCTCTCTTTTCTTAAGATGGTACACTGTGTAAAAACTGAAGTTTCAAAGTTTACATTAACAATGACCAGATGTCAATGCAATAATGACTCCATATGGAAATAGGGACAGTAAACTTAACCTTGATATACTTATACTTGATAAGTGGAGGTGAAGCTGACTGAATGTGATAGCTACTTGATAACAGCCCTCCCCCACAACAGTATTGGATCATCGGCACAAAATACCAAATGTTGTTTCTAGTACATCTTTCAGTTTAGTATGTTACTAGAGCATGAATAGTGTGGTGGTCAGATGGTGGTCAGAGTGTGTCTCACTTAACAGCCAGCAGAGACTATTGATGGTTTGGCAAATCAAGAGCTATAAGCACACTAGGTACTTGAGCTCATAATTATGAAACTGCAACAATTCTTTAATAGGAGAATTTACACATGTGACAAACTAAGCAATGCATCAACGAACTATTGAATCACTAGATCTCAGGAACCAATAATTATACACAGTATGAATCACTGCATTAGAGGTAAGCAAACCACTAACAATACAAAACTCAGTAGGAAGTGAATTCCAAATTAGGGCCAAACAAGAAAAGGAGCACTTGGGGGTAGGCAACACTTGGGGGTAGGCAATACGTACCCACAGTCTGTGGGGAACTAAACTAACCTCTGCTACAATTAATTTAAGCACACACGTACGTGTGAATAAAGTGTCTTGTTTGGAGAACCTACTGTGCTAGAAGATTCACACAGGGAAGTGCTAATCACACAAACAGACAACATACACACACACAACAACACTACCAAATTTATCCAAAGATGTAGCCAAATAATTAACACTGGAATCTCTCTAATGAAGTTCTGGTAATAGTATGGTCTAATGTAACCTCCCAGAGGGAATTCACTCCACTGACCACTAAGATATAGCATTACATTAGGTGTTTACAATGCTATAGACTACACAAAGCTCACTTGGGAGCATACAAACAGAACTGAGCAAAACTCAAACAAGGCAGGAAGCGCGTACGATGCATATGGCACTGACACACAAACAATCTGACTGTTGGACATGACATGACAGTACAGTACAGAGGAGCTAGGCTATACAGTACAGCTAAGTGCTGGTTATTATTCGACACAGTTGATTACTTTACAATAAACAATTTCCTACTACACTGAGATACACCAGGTACTGTGTGTGCTGCATAGGGTAGCTACAAGAGAAGGCTGCAACATAGCACCTTGATAAAGAAAATGTGTGTACTTGTACAAGACAAGACCAGGCTTGCAAACAGCCCTATGGATATTATACTCACCTTATAGAGATCAGGTAGTGTAGACTCTAAAATAACTGCAAACAACTCGTATAGTTCAATGGTAGAATCCTTGTGTTCTTTTGTGGTGCAGCTTTTGAACCTCAGGGAAACCTTTGCTGAGCTTGCAGCAATTAGGGCCTATTTGAAAGACCACGCCCTTTTAGAAGTGTGTTGCAATCGAGATCTCGCGGCTAAAATTCGATTAAAATTGTATTAATACTAGTGCAGTGATAAAAAAAAAACGATGATGTTCATGCATTATACTAAACAATGTCATCATCATCCATATCGGTCATGTCCCCTTCCTCAGAGTCTTCCCCCTCAGAGACATAGGGCTGGGCCGGTCGAGGGCTCTCCTCTGGGGCCTCAGTGGTGGGCGTTGTCCCGCGCGACGATTTCTCCCACATATTGTGAAGGCTGTGTGGGGATGGAGAGGGCGTATTAATTATAGTACATCATAATACTAGGATAGACGAGTCATACAACATTAATGACTACCAACATGTGTCTATAGCCTGAATACCACTTACATGTACCAGGAGTATATCTTAATGTACCTCTGCATGTACGTATATACAATACAATGTAGTATTGAGGGTGATTTGACTACAATATTTAATACAGAGGTATTCCACTCACTTAGAGTGTAGGTTGACTAGATCATGAATCTCCACCCCCGTTTCCTTGGTGATCCTGTCTGACATGGCTGGGAGGACAGTCTCGGTCACAAACATGGCGTCCTTCTGTATGGACTCTGTCATTGGCACATTCTCGTCTCGTGACAGTGCATCCGTAAATAGTTCCATCATGTTTCGGAAAATGTCACAGAAACATTCGATAAAGACCTCAAAAGCCTTTGGTGTGTACAGTTTGAAGAAGTCGTTTGTGAATGAGAGGATAAGTTTGCAGAAGTCAATGGTTGTTTGGCTAAGGTCCACCAGGGAGCCCTCGTGGATAAGGTTCTTGAAGTCTGTTATTCCAATGCTTTCCATCTGGAGCTGAATAGCTGTGGTAGAGGAGAGAGAATTAGTACTATAGTTACTTGTTGTACCAGTTATTTGTATGGCACAATGAAAAACGAAGCAATTGAAACTAATGGAATATCGACTTGAAAAACTATCAGTTTTGAGTGATCTGCAAATGTTTAAAGTAAACACTAATTAATTGTAGGTCACCCACCAACTAATTGAACTTTGTCTTCACTGAGGTCCAGAGGATTCCAACTCTCTGCAGTGCCTGAGGTGGCACACTGATCCTGGATGTGGTCTCGACTGTCAGCCAGTGTCTGTGTGTGTGTGTGGGGCGGGGGCGGGGGGAGGGATGTGAAACGACAAACAATAATGTTTACAGTACATGCATACGCAAAATACGCAAATAAATTAATAAGCAACTAACATAATGTTGTTTTAGCTATAGTGAACAATAAAACCTTACCTCTAGGATGCATACCCAAGCATACACACACCACAAGAGTAACATACAAAATACCTGAGAGAGTTGTGGGTAGAACAGTGACATCAGAGCAAAGCTCAGGTCCAGGCCAATCTCCTGGAGGCTGTCACAGGCTTTGATGATGGCCGACATACACTCGGCAACAGTAGACAGCGAACACTCTGGCTTGAAGATCTCCGGTGAGGCCCGCTTGTGGAAATCTCGAATTTGACTGTTGCACCACACGATAAACGAAGAGTAGGTCCCATCATTATTGCCAAATGCTCTCTCAAATTCCAATGCTGCGTTGTGTAGACCAGTGAAGAACGTGTGGGCATAGTTAGCCACATAGAGAGTAACTGTTCCTTCTGTCTTGACATCTTTGAGATCTCGTTGAATGATTTGTCGGTAATTTTCGAGGAAGAGGGAGCAAGCTTTGTCGGAGCGACCCAATCTCAGTAGTAGACTGACGGCACGTCGAGCAGCTCTAGGCCCCCCACGAAGGGACCCACTGGGGGAGGTCTCCAGCTCTTTAATGAGAATACCTACTAGTTTGGTGATACGATGATTCAATTTAACTCTCACATCACGATTGGCAAACGAATCAGAGGAATCTTTGAGAAGCCCTTTGGTACGCTCGATCAAGGATACAGCTTTTTCAAACTCTCTTTGAGCGATAAACACGTCCAGACTTCCGGGGACATCTTTGAGCCAGTCTGCGGATTTTGATATCAGGTCTTCTTGTGAGCCTTCCGAGTCAGGTGACTTGAGAGATTGTCGGGTGATTGAACTCATAGATAAATCAAATTGTTGACGATTAGCTTGACGTACAGCTTCCATTCTTCCATCAACGTATTTCTTGTGCTTTTGTTTAGTACTCTCCAGTAGTTGAAGCCATCCTTGTTTGCTCTCTTCATGTTCAGCCTGATACATGTGACTGTCGGGGAACATCAAAATCTTAAATGCAAATCGAATCGTGTCGGAATCTTTGACGTCCACAATTGCCATGTTGTCGAGCTCGTACAGGGATTGGAATTTGTATTGAACTGCACCACGTCGTTGGTGAAGCTTCACCCCAATCATGAGGCTGTCGTTTAGGAGAAAGGCTCGAACCAGGTTAACAGGCTCAAACGTCTCTTGATCAAGCTCTTTCAGATCCCCCGAACGGATAAGATAGCGTCCTGGTACCTCGGTAACAATTGAACCACCCTCCACTTTCTCGAGGAGTGTGGATATACTCAGCTTCTCGTGTTTAGCTCCTTCTCCGGTCGTCTGTACCCCAGTCTTGTCGTCCAACAGAGACAGGGTCATAAGGGATTGGGTGAGTGATTCGTGCTCGTGAAGATAGTGACTCAACTGGTACATTTCAGATTCTAGTGATGAGATCTCTTTGGAGGTGTCTATGAACAGTTCATAGTTCTTGTAGACATTGTGTTTGAGCTTCTGGGCTGTTTGATCGGCCACAGTAGTGATTCTTCGTCGGTGTTGCTTCAATTCTGGGATGCTGTCATAGCTACAAGCCACTTCTTTGACGTAGGAGGTAATGTCGAACTTCTCAGAGGCTAGCTGGGACTCTAGGTCCACGCTACGCTTGAACTCAAAGTCACTCATGGCGCCAGGTACGGGTCCGGGTCGGGTCTGGGGTAGAGCTAGTTAGCTAGCTACAGTATAGTAGACTAGTTGTATGCTATAATAATTACATAATATAAATTTGGTTGACGTTGGGCGCGGCCTGACCTTCAAGAATACAGGCCACGCCCAACTAACTTATAGCTACTTTTTTTTTTTTTTTTAGGTTAAAGCAACTAGCTATCAATGCATGTATATATACATGTAAATAAGAAACATAATTATTGTTATTGAGAGTTGCTGCTAGTTCAGCTTCAGTTCAGTGGCACTCGGCCCTCTTGGCATGCCAGGTCCATTGTGTCGATGGACGCTATTGGATGGTGAATGCTTGATCTTGCACCTCTTAGGCACATTGTAGCTGAGCGTAGTAGAGAATAACTCAGTTTACATCTGATCCAATGGATGATCTTACTGTACGTCTTGTTCTGTTTCTGCGCTGTCATTGAGGCTATTCTTTTGTAGACTACATTTGCAATTGGGCCCATTCCTCCTGATGTTGAGAAGACTAGGGGGGAGAAGGATCCATGCTCCACTTCTCTTATGCGTTCATCGTATGCTCTTTTCTTCTCCAGTTCGTTCTTCTTGTAGCATTGACTGAGGGAGGTATGTTGATGACTCAGCGCGAAAGGGCTGAACACCCTTATGTCAAAAAATGCGCGGTTCCGATCTCTTCCCCAGAAATTATCTGCTGCAATATCTAGGCGAGCTCCTTCCTCTCTGTTTGCCGTTCTAAGTCTGAGTTGTTCTCCTGAGAGAGGTTGGAGTGGTGGTTCAGTTGCAACGTTGTGGCAAACCTCAGTGAGGAAACCCGCTGTGATGTCCCTCAGTTCGTTGTGGCGGATTGAAGGGAATCCTCCACGACTGCATATTAGTGAGTGCTCGACTGTGAATTGGTGACCACAGATGCAGTGTGATGGTAGATTTGAAGGTCACCAACCATAACGTAGACAGAGGGCATCTCGAAATGCACCTTTGTGGAGGGCAAACCCATGTTCATCAATGGGTAGGGTGGCGAGCCAACTTGATGCTCCCTTCTCCGTTGAAACTTGCATTGCCCTCTTCATGTTGTTTGATAGCTTGCTTTCCAGCTCTGCCGCTGCTTGTGAGTCTGATTGTTTGCGTATTTTTACTGCTTTTTTCTTGACATTGAGTTGTTCTGCTTTGGCCTCCTGATGGTATGTGTGAGATTGGACCAGGATTAGAGAGACGAGAGGAGCTGTGATGCTTTGTGACGACTTGTGGTGATAGGAGTTATTTCTAGTGGGGTTGCGTGGCCCGTTATTTTTTTAGGGGGGTTGCAAACAAAAAAAAATTTTTTTTACAAGGAAAATAATGAAAATGGCAAATGAGTTTTAATAAACACAAAAGTCTCTCAGCATGGCCTACGTACTCGGAGGCTAGGCTACAACGTCTACAAGGGGTATGGATCTTGCTGCCTTCCCCTTGGACGAGCGTGCACCGCATATACACTGTAATGCAGATCTTAGCAGGCTGAATGGTGGGTAAGGCACCACACCCATCTTAGGTTTTTTCAAAATGACTATGTACAAACCTTCAAATTGCACTCTCTTTGGTTGATTCATTGCGAAACTGACTTGCAATTTGCAAGCTTGCATTTGACTCGAAACCCGATAATTATACGGTATACATCTAATTTACTCTTGATGGTGGGTGACATATAAATTAAATATACACAACACAATGCATCTGCTATACTGTCACACCCATTGTGTCTATCACTATATTACGTTTATGCTCTGAACAACCCTAACAGTAACCCTAAACCCCTAACAGCACATGACATACTACTGACATGGCTATAAAACAATGCGATATGTGAGACAGAGTGGTACTAGCGGTCATAGTACATACATTATGCTGTACACAATGTGCTTTCAACTTACCACCATAATAATTGCACATGACACATGTTTGTGTATACTGCATGCTTATACTATAAGCTACACAGAATAATGATATATATAACTTGTGGCACTGCATGCGTGGAGGCTGAGCTGGAGCATAAAGGTTCCGAGAGAAGAGGTGCATGTGATTATCAAACTTGAATATGACATGCACACAGCAAACTAGATAATTGAAGGAGCTTCAGAAGTTGTGGACAGTGACTCATAATTAACTATACAGAGCAAAGCAACGATATAACCAATCTGTTATCAATAAACCTATTATTAGTATCACACACATAATATTATGCTTTTCAACACACTGCACTGCATGTATACTAGAACACAAACTATTAATTCAGTTTGATTAGACTTACATGAATACACATTCATGCCATCGCTTCCGAACATGTTGAGGATTCGGCCGGTGCTCTTGTGGGTTCGGAGCTGGTGGGTTTTCTGGTAGTCCCTGCACTGGTTGTTGTGCTAATTTCTGTCCAATGTAATTCTCTAATGTTATCTCTTGTTGTTCTTGCGGCTGTTGCCTGAATTCAAAATAGTCGTCCTCAGTGACCATTCTTCCAATGTTTGGTAGAGAATGGTCAACTTTCTCACTCTCATAGGTTTCAAGCATTTCTTCAAGGCTGTCAAATTCTCTGTCGGTTATTTGGTAGATTTTCCTGTCATCGTGTTTGAAGGTTATCACAAAGTTTCTCATCTCATGCTTTATTTCGTTCCCTCTTAGTACTGGTTGGTATACGGATAGTAGATATTGCTTGTGATTGACACTGTAGCGAGTAAGATAGCTTCGAGTTTGGAATGCTTTCAGCCTAAATTCAGCTTCTTTTCCAGAGATTTCGTAATGGTAACTGTCGTGAGGATCCATAATTTGACTAGTTTCTGGGAGCGGATCTATTGCAGCAGTAAACTGCATGATATAATTTTTATAGTCACATATTCATGGTGCAAACAAGCTAGAGAGGTCTTCTTACCATTTCTGTTCCCAGACCCGAAACATTTTCTGCACCTACATTTTGTTGTTCTGAAGTGAAACTTTCAATTGTTGGTGGTTGGGTTTCTGCACAATTGACACCACTTAATTTCAAAGCAGGAAATATGAATCACAAAAAAATTATACCTTCATTATTCAGTGATAGAGTATAAAACACTCGTCTGGATTGTCTTGAGCCAGTCGTTGAGTACCGTGAAGCTGCTATAGAATAAATAATGGTGCATGTATTGATGTGAAAAACGATTTTGCAACATACCTTGAGCCTCATGTGGGGGTGGGGGTCTAGGAACAAATCCAACAGTATGATAGGGTTTTCTACGCGTGCGCGTATGACAGTCGTCACTATCTATTGCATGTAAAACATTCATTTTAAGCCAGTCACCGATTACAGGATCCTAGGAATTAGATACACTGTATAAAGTTACAGTACCTCACTCACCATCAGAATCAGCCATTGCATGCATGGATAGTCTACACTCACAGGCTCACAGCAAACCAACTACATGTGTAGATATAGGTCTAGGCTTTGGGAATCCCCTGGGAAAAATCCAGGGAGAAGCTGACTAGCCTCGATCCCAGGCCGCACTGGGTGAAGCTACTATGCAAAAATCAAGAGAGCTACCTGGACTACTCTTCCCCCTCCCCCCTCTGAGAAAAGGTCTGGCCCCCAGACTAGGCTAGCTACAAGCTGAAGTCTATAAAATTCATCTGATAGACCTAAACCATCGCTATAATTTATAGCTCATTAATTAAACTTGCAGCGACTCATTATAATTATGATGATGCATTTTTATTATACTAAATTGAATGCATAGCACAATGTCATAGTTAACTGCATTTATATCTTGTACTTACGATACCATGCACTTTCATGATTATTTTGGTAGAGAGTTTTTTGCTTGCACTGATGAATTGGGATTGATCATTTCTAGTGGTAGATGATATATATTAACGATGGCTAACTGTTTTTGCTGTCTCCTCATATATACATTTTTCAGTTACATACCTCCTAAGGCTGGGTCAAGCCTGTTTTGTAGTAGGCATGAAAATCGTATCACCTATTCGATACATCTTGCTCACACCGTTTCTGAAATTACAATGATCTGAAAGTGTTTCATGACATCAACCATGCAATTGGACTTTGCTTGTAAAATGAGAGTAGTAAAACACTGATTCTGTTTACTATAATGAGTAAGGTAACCGTGCATGGATGCAACAAAGCTTCAGTCTCTTTTCAGCTTCTTTTTCACTGATCTCCTCATGGTGCTGACATGTTCATCCATTTTTTTTCAGTTGCAGTATAGGCATGTATACCATTCTGACAATTTTGAAAATAGCCAACACACAAGAAGTATTTATACACCTTAGTTTTGTTGAGAAACTCAACTTCTGGTGATAACGACAGAATTGGCAATATAGTATTGGCACTCGATCTTCCTCGATAATAATTGAGTCTGGTCTGATTTCCAATTCTATTCAAACTCGGGAAAATTGCACATTGCTCCACAAGTTTGGGCCAGAAATTGTACTGCGAAATATCTTCGTTAAACCATCGAAGCTTACATAATTGCATGATTCAAATCTATGCAATTTATTATGGGAACAAACTTATGATAGGCTAGCCTATTATAGTATGCATGCAATCATGGTCCATCAATACAAATCCAGTGCATGTTCTTGATAACCGTGTGATAATTATTATGGTTGGACGTAAAACAGTATTAAACTTCATAGCTACCCCTCTCCATGGTGCTAGTCAACATACCTCTATAAAAGTACTAGTTCCAAGTTGATCCATGCCATGCAGTGCTAGTACGTATTTGTTGAATGTACGCGTGTTCTCTTCTCCCACCATCTTGCTGCTTCAATCATACGTGCTCTGCATGGATGAACCTTTGTCAATTTGCACTTGTCTTTTGGTCCTAACGGGAAAATGATTACATGCAGAATCAGCAATAAAGGTACCCTACCTGACGCCATACCACGCTATAGCAGCCTAAGTGAAACTATAATTATATCTATACTCTAATACATGCGCAAACACCTGCATGTGTGTACTCTTAAGTCTACCTATATACTATACTCTGGTAAGTGATTGGTTTATTTCAACACAAAAAGTAAACATTATATATAATTATACTCATCAGGAGAGTTGTATGATAATTATAATTATAGCCACATTAACACAACAACAAGATGATACTGAACATCGGAAGTAACAGTTTGCATATAATTATGGCTAGTGTAAGTGCATCATAAATTATAGTGAGAAAGAAGCAACTGAGAATTATAAGCTGCCAGTGATAGGGTTCACGGTCCTGAATGTTGGTGAAGTTCTTGGAGACAGATACTTCCTCTGATGCATATCCGCAGGCGGGGGTGTTAGAGGGGAGGGAGTGATAACAGACTGCACTGAACCTGACACTGGGTCCCATTCCATGTTCACAACTTTCAATGTGTGCTCATTCGAAGATGAGGAGTTTCCGCGGCATTGTGAACCAAAATCTGATAAAGAGAGAGTCAAACTTGATCTTCTCGACTGCTGTTCCTCTATAGCTGATACCTCAATGAGAGGTGTGTCATTTTCTAAAGAATCAGCGTCTTCTTCATCCCATACGATTCTGCTTCTGGGACTCTTTGTACTGCCCTCAGGCTCTTGGCTGCTTAGCGACTTGATCAGTTCCTCAATAAAACTATCGTCTATGATCTGCGAAGGTGCAGTTGATTGTTCCTCATCACTGTAACTAGTCACCATTTTCCCCTCGGGTATTGCTCCTAGGCTCAGTCTTTGCTGATGTGTGATGCTTTGTACAGAGCTTCTTCTTAGTGAAACAGAGCGAGAACGATTTAAGGTTTTTGAGCTAGATTCACCAAGTGACTGCAATAGTTGAATAAATTCATTTTGAGTTTTGTGTTTGATCATGTTTGGTAGTGCCAGGGTTTCTAGGTTGTTAGCGAGTCCAACATTATGAAACAACAGGTCTTCATCTTCATCCACACAGTCATCCTCTGCTGAGGCTTGTGAGTAGATTTGAAGTGTTTATTGGGTGTGGTATTTGCCTCTTTGGCAGAGGTGTTTTGTATTTTTGTAGCCTTTTCGTTTGGTGTTGATTTCGATTTCTTTTGCACAATGATTACTTCAGAACGTACTGTAGCTCTGGAGCTTCTACCAGATTTTAATCCATGTTTTGATTTGCTATCACCAGTGCTAGAACATCTGAGATGTTTTGGTGGATAGTTGCTGCAAGGATATAGCTTTCTCGGCTTGCCCACAGAGTCGACATTGTGAGGTTCTTGACGAGGATTGACTTTGATCTGAGAGTTCACCTTCGAGGATACCTTTCGTGAGACTGCACTCTGCAATTTGCTAGTAGTTGCAGTACATGTAGCACACAGGTAACCATTCTGACTGGCTCTGCTCCTAACTTGCTTCCTCTCCTCGCAAGCAGAGGGTGTAGACAATCGAGTGGCCTGTTTCTGTTCTAACCACTCCTCAAAAGCACAATCAGCAGCTTCCATTCTCAGCCTAGAGTGTAGGGCCAGATATTCTTTGTCTTGTTTTTTCCGAAATTGTTCTTTTTTCAACATTACATCCAAGTCAGTATCCTTTTTATTTGCCCAGTGAAGTGCTTTTAGGAGTCTTGCACACTCGTGTTTTCCGTGAAGACAGGCAAAGTTATACGCTGTGCTCCCACTGTCATCCTGAATAATTAGATACAGTATAAGTTACTAATTGAATGGCTATTTTGAAGTGCTTACAGTTTTGCTGATGTCTACTCCAAGATTAAGTAGAAACTTCAAGCTCTTTATATGACCAAATCTTGCCGCTATGTGTAGTGGCACTTGTCCAACTTTGTTTTCCCTGAACAAAACCGCATAGAATAATTATATCGAACAATTTGTGGTGTATACACCACCGTATAAGCTATATATATAGCTTGTACAGGCCCTACCTATCCAAGTCTCCACCATTGTCTAACAAGAGGCGTACAAACTTGATGGTCATTTTTCCAAGGTTGCTCGCTAGCACAGTGTGCAGAGCTGTGTCTCCGGTAGATGTGACCTGATCATTCACCCCATTGATGTTGTTCTCCAGCAGATACTTCACACAGTCAAACATGCCATGTTTAGCTGCCAGATGGAGGCATTTCAAGCCCTACATGGCATAATTACATAGTGCAAGCCATTAACTAAAAAAATGCTATGTAACATCATAGATAATATAATTCTGTGCTCTATTATCTATGGTAACATCTAGCTATAATTAATCTATTTTGCTGCTCAAGGATTTTTTTGTACCTCTTTTGTCATGCTGTTTGAACTGATGCCTCTTTCCAATCCCCTCTTTAGCCAGCCAATGTCCCCTATGGTACAGGCTAGTAGCACATCATTCATTGCAGCCATTTCTCACACCATTGCTAAGTTTGCTCTGCTAGCTAGCGGGTAAAAGGGGTGGGTCTGGTAACGCGTTTAGCCACAGTTGTATTTTCGACGCCCACGTGAATCATACAATACACAACAAACATCTAGTCAGCGGAAAACAGTTTCCAACTTGAAGCTTTATGTCAACTGCAGCACCCATGCAGGGTCATCTTGTAGTTACTGGGGGGACAGGGTAAAGCAGAGTAGCCTATAGCCTATAGATCATAGCATTGTGTTTGCGATTAAAATGTGTAAATAAAATGACATGTGTGACTAGAGTAGCCATAGACTATGCTATATGACACACGTACACACATCCACACACAATCTTACCCATTTGCATCGACCTCTCCTCAAAGGTAAGAATTACTGATCCTCCACATTCATCAGCATGTTGTACTGTTGAACAAAATAATTGCATGAAACATGTTCTCGTGTTACACAGGTTTATTTGTGACGGAGAGATTTGGCGTTTGACTAGAAGTGCGTGCTTGAGATCAGATCATCTGGTCAGACTGGGGAACATAATTATAAATCATTAGTTACTTGGAAGCACCATAAACCTACCGAACACACTGGGTTCCTTGACTGTACAGCAACAGGCGAGTTTTGGAGCTGGATATATAAATGTCATGTTTTTGTTTGATGTCTCTTTTCCTGTTAAGTAGAGTTTGAGGCCAAAGCAGAACAACTCAATGCCAAGCAAACTGCGCATTCTAGTAATACGGTATTAACTCTCATTGCAGGTAGTCTCCAAAAGAACTACTATGGCCGACATGCTCTCTCTCTCAGAGCTCATTGTACACTACGTATACATCACAGTCAGGTAATTATGTTCGGAGGTAATGTGCTCATATAATTATTATAGGTGTACTTCAACGCAGCGCAGCGTTGGTTGGACTCCGCCCAACTAAGGTGTACTCTGCATGTGTAGTGTTTGGAACAATAAACTAGAGCACTGAAGTGCTAACCCTCGGCTGTTGACATAAATAACTAGAGCACTAAAGTGCAAACCCCCCCCCCTGACTGGTGACATGATTATAAAGAAACCAGGAGAGTGATATATATGACTGAGCTGTCTAGCACAGCAACTCAGGAGCAATAAAATTAAACCAGACTGGAGGCATGCACAGTGGACTAGGTGATTGACCATGATTGTTGTTTAAAAACAATCGATGCCCAGTCTGGCTGCATCAGCAGAGCCTTGCGGCTCTCTTCTCACTCTTGCAGCTACCAATAGCTAGCGTTCTAGTGCAGAGTTAACTACTAAGTAGAGTAGCAACACTCGGTGAACAAGTTTTGCTACGCACTCTTCTGAAAAGGCTGCAATGGCATTCCTAGTAAGCAAAACTAGGCATAACTCAAGACTAAGCATTATCCTTGCAAATCCACGATTTAAAATCCAAGAAAACATGGATTGACAAGAAGCATAAAATACTTGCACTTGATTGATCCTTGAGCAGCTGCATGTAGCAGTCGACACGCACGCACGCGTGCACACACACACACACACACACACACACACACACACTACCGTATATCTCGCTTGCGCATGCGCACCGAGGCTCAATTCATGATTTACAGCATTAAGGCATTATGTATGTGCACTGACTTAGTAATGCTGAAGGCAAGCCTGTAGAGACAGGTTACCATAATTATAAACTAAAACATAATTATAATACATAATTCAACTGGGCACTTGTTGCAGGGACATTTGAAGTGAAACGAGCAGGGAATATCAGAGTCAAAATTTAGCCTAAATTGCAACCACAGGAATTCCTTGACTTTTTGACTTGAGTAAGTAAGTATCTATCGAAGGTAGGCCATTCCAAAGTCTAGGCAGACGATTGTAGTAAAAGTGTCAGAGCAAGTTTGTGCAACAAAAGTTATGATAAATTGTCGACAACCTGGTAGCTTTAGTGATAAATTGTCTGACGACCCATGTAGCAACTGTAGCATTCTGGATATATCGAATCTGCTTGAAAGATTTTTGTACGAGTTTATACATTCGCCAGTGGAAGAATGTTTTGGTAGATGAGTCGTCTTATAAGTCATAGGAGATGTGGTTTGGGGAAAGATAAACTTTAACTGTGGCTCTCTTTTGTATTTTTTCTAAGGACTTTGAGCAGCATTGGTCGCCAGAGTTGAGATCTCACTAAGGAAAGGTAGAGTTGTTTCTTAGTTTTGATCAAGTTGGTAGAAGAAAAAGTTCTTTTCAGAAGGCCTAACACCTTGTAGGCTTTAGCGAGTTGTAGTGGGCCTCCTATTTCAGATCTGATTGCACCAAAAGTCCAAGATCTTTGTTTATCAGAGTGTACTTTATGCGTGATCCAGCCAGTGTGTATGTGGAAGGTTGAGCAGGTTGTCTAAGGAGCAGAAGTTCATTTGTATACTTTTGGATTCGTTAAAATAGGAATAGGTCAATTTTTTTGCTGATTTGGCTCATTCGCAAAACATTCTAGTGATGAATAATTTTGCGGTTTTGTCTCGAAGATATGGAACATTATTTAGTGTTTATCTGCCAAACATCATATCCGGCCGTAATAAACGTATAAAAAAGTTAAGTTTAGGGTAGCCAGTATATACGAATAGCGAGTGGCCGCATTTCAGAGCTAGCAATCCGTTCCAAACCAAATGGCTGATATATCTATAACCCATCTCTTACGGTTTACCAATTACCAACCATTATTACTCGCTTACTAGAATATATATGGACATGGTTCAACACTTTGTGGGAAAAGCCTACCAGTTGTATATGATCCTCTTCTTAGTCAACAATCTACTGTACCAGAAAAAATTACCTGTTTCAGTGCAGATGATGGCAAACTTGATTGCCTCAATAATATCTAGCAATGATTTCAAGTGCTCACATGAGTGGCAGCTGAGGCTGAAGTGCTCATGAGTGGCAGCTGAGGCTCAACATCTGCTCACTACAGTTTTCGTTTTCAACTCAAGAACGTGCATGTAAGCAATCACATCAACCAGTTTTTACGCAGTTCTGTCTTAGGTACAAATCTAATACATGCACCCTATAAATCTCTATGTATATTACTTAAAACAGTCATGTTCCAAGCCAAAGGCATGCAGCTCGAGCATTGTATGCGTAGCAAAAAAAACCTCTGCTAGGGAGATCAAGCAATCCATAACACTGGTGTCCAAAATAATAATTAGAACACACACAACACAAATCAGCACAACAAAATATAATTATAATATTCAAAATTGCCGAATAACAATCGGGTAGGGGAAAACTATAAACATCGATAAGTTATTAATGCGAGCTTCTAAATTATACTGCATGCTAACTATTGAAATTGTTAATTGTTCTTTAGAAAATTAGCTACTGTACTCACTTGAAAGTAATTAAGTACTCAGGATACGACTGAACATCTGGTACAACAACAAAAATAGTTGGGGCAGAGGTGCTATTGACCAAAGAGTCAAAGAGCACATTTTGATCTTTCGTTGGGTCTTTTGGTGGAGGCACCACCATGCTACTCTTTCCCACGGTGTACTCACCAGTAAGGACTTTGGCCAAGTACATGTACTTGTGTCCATTTTGGTCAGGCTTGGAGTACGTTGGGCTAGCTGAGTATGAGGCATCTCGGGCAAAGTACGTTCCATTTCCATATGCTATAGCTACAAGAGGAAAAAATTAATGATAGACCCAAAATACATTGATTTACCATACCATGTCTTCCAGCATAGCTTCGATTGAATCCGTTGGCATTAATTTTAACTGCACTATCAGCATCTGTACCATGGAATAGTTGACGTTCATTAGGGTGGTTGGGTGGATTGGCTTTATCCATTGCTTCTTTGGCTTGACGGTACAAGCAATACAACCTTGGGTTTTGTACACGTTGTATTGTGATGATTTCGGATTTGGATACAGTCTGGTTAAAGACGACCAGCACTTCTTTGTATTCAATGCTATCAGGCTTGAGGTCAACACAATGAACGGACTTATGAATAGGCATTTCATCCCATGTGTCTGGTCTTGTGCCTACAGTAATACAACATTTCAAACACAAAACTCACATGCACTAAAACATTACTAACGTACCAACTTCTTTCGTGGTGAACCTTCGCACACGATTGTGTTGCTTGGTTTTGTGGTCTTCCTCTTCATGCTTCAGGAAGTCTATTGTAAAATTAATTGGTTCTTTTTGATAATGAAATATATGCATATCCTTATGAGTTTGTTTCTTGAATGCTAGATATGCTTGTTCAATTTCATAGCTGAATTCCTTGTCATAATTGACAAAATTCATGGTTCCCTGTTTCTTGTATTGCCATTGAACAGTGATGTAAAGGCTTTCAACTTCAAATTGATGCTGAAGTTGTTGCTGAAATTGTTTGCCACGTTCATCTGATTTACGAGACATGACTTTATAGATAATATCGTTAACTTTGCCGCGAATTTTGGTGATATCGTGTACATTTCCAGTTAGCCGAATACGGCCAATATCACGTTCAATCCTACACTCGACACCCGCATTTAGGCACTCTTTACCAATTTCTTTACATTCAACATTGTTGAGAGCTCTAATACTCTCATTATTAATCTCTTCTTTGTCGAAATTTTCTCGCATCAGTTTCCTTAACCTTGCAACCGCACCACTAACTCTACTCTCATCAAATCCACAAATAATAATATTGAGCCCTTCCTG
This sequence comes from Halichondria panicea, assembly GCF_963675165.1. NCBI lineage: Eukaryota > Metazoa > Porifera > Demospongiae > Suberitida > Halichondriidae > Halichondria > Halichondria panicea. Next base: position 2,161,922 of record NC_087378.1, read on the forward strand.
TGGTGTCTCATGATCCGCTCCTGAATGCGATAGATCATCTTCATCAATACTTGATGATATTTCCCTAGACGACGACCAATAATTCAATGCAGATGGGCTCCTTCTACTCGTTAGCTCATCATCACTGTTGCTTTCAAATTCAAGTGGTGACATATCATCATCGGACAATGCAGAAGCTTCACCATGTAGCTCTGAAGCGGACGGTGATAGTACAAGTACAGTATCTGGCTGAATTGATGTTAAGAATGTATCGTAAATTCCTTCGTTGAAAATAACAATTCGAACTTGCTTCAAGTATTTAGGGTTAGAAAGACCGAACTGATTGATCCCTTCATACGTTCCTTTGGCTGCATCCGTTGTAGGGTAGTTTTGAGCTCCAGTTCCTATGACCGGCAATGCAATCGTCTTATATTGAAGTTGTTCTGCTTTATCAAGGCATGACTTAATTGTTTTGCTGTACAGTCCAGGATCATTGCTGCTGAAGTAAATATGTAAAATGGATTTACATTTGAGTGGATTCAATGCTTTTGTTGCGATAACTTTTCCTTCAGTGAGCTGGCCTTCTTTTTTTACAGCATCTGTACATAAATCTTGGAGTTTGGGTCCAGCAATTTTGAGAAGAATCTTTGACACTTCACCACTATTACCTAAATTGATTCCTGAGCTAGTTGTGTTGACAATGGCATCACTTGAATCTTTCGTGATATCTCCTTTAACAACTGACACTTGAATTCCTTGAACGTGAAAATCTGAAGTTACTGGTGAGTTAGCAGCAGCTACAGCCAATTTTGGAGAGGAGGTGTCGAACAATTTGCTCTTTTTCTTTTTAGTGCTCTGCAGCTGCACATTCTCTAATTCAGATTTGAATATCTTATGTTGACTTGCATCAAAAATGATAAGGTGAATGGTAAACTGTGCATTCTTGGTCTTCGCTAAGTACAAGCAAGACTCTGTGATCATAATACCAGCAACAAGCTGTATGGGGTAACCAAGACCACCAGGTCCTATTGCTGGAAATGCAATGGAATTCACTTGATGCTTTTCACACTGTTGAAAGCATTTTCGGATTAAGTCTCGAAGAATCTGCGGAATAAAGAGTTCATAAATTTGAAAATTAGTCCATCATAACAAACCTTTCCGTCTTTATCAGCAGAGCAGTTAGGTGCAACAGCATGAAAAACATGCTGGCAGTCCAGGTTTCCAGGGCCAGTTACAATCACATCTCCGGTGTTTGCGCGTCCTTTTTCATTGCATTCCTTTTGGAGATCTGGGCCAGCAAGTTTAGACATATGTTGTGCAATCACGCCTCGAGAGAGATCCAATTTGGAGTTGGCAGTACACACATACACATCAATAACAACCTATAGGGAAACCAATAAGGTATAATGACACTTCCTGGGGATCAATTAAAGCTAACCTTAGTTGAAAAAAGATCTCCATGGTGTAGCTGTGGCACACTTGAAGTCATCGATTTTTTTTTTGCTGCACCACCACTAGTACTAGATCTAGCAGCTAGGCCAAGAGAACTAGAGCGAATGCTTTGTACAGGGATTAAAAACATGCTAGATTCGATATCCAATGTGATAACACTTCCCGGAAAACAATTGGAGAGAGCTTTGTGGAATGCAATGGCATGAGTTTGATCGATGACAATAAATGACACTTCGGTTATTGAAGTTGCTGCTGTTGTGAAATAAGTCATTGACGCTTCGATGTGAACAAGGGCACATTCATTGAGTGGATATTTAAATATTCCAGAGCTAATTGCAGGGAAGGCGATAGAGGAGAACCTTTTTGCTTTAGCTAGAGTGTTAATCACTGCACGACTAAGGCGTGACTTCTCGTAAGCATGATCCTTGGATTGGAGTTGGTACCTCGGCCCAATAGCATGTACAATTGCCTTGCAAGGTAGCTTTCCAACAACTTGTGAGATGTGTACGTCACCGTCTTCCATACCAAATAATGAGTTCTGCATAAATTGGTCACAATCATCTTGTATTTCTTTGCCGCCTTTCTTGACAATTGCAGCAGCAAGCCCTCCAGAATGACGTAACTGATCATTAGCTGGGTTGACTAGAACATCGGCTTTAAATTCAGTGAGATCTCCAATGTACACTTTGAATGTTACAATTGTGTTGGTCTTTTCAAACTTAGTAGTAACTCGACAGTACTCTTTAGCACTTGGAGAGTTGTCAATACTCTTGATAAATACTTCCGATTCGGCTTTTTCAACGACAACTGTCTCAATACAGACACTGTAGGTACTTTCAACACCTGGGAGAATAGTGGTCTTCGTTGATTCACTGAGAAAATATTTGCAAGCTCCAGGAGCACGAACTTCAATGAAATTCATCTTGAGAGATTCTTTTATTTCCAGCAACTTCTTATAGGCTTCGACCACTGCAAACTCTTCACCTTTCAACTTAACTATCACCTGACGTATCTTTGATTCGTTCTCTAAAGGATTTACTTCAAAAATCCATTCCTTAATATCTTGAATCCACCGGTCATCTCTTTGGATTAATTTCCATTGGGGGCTAGTTAGTTGCAAATCTTTCGTAATTGTACATTCATCTTTAATGAAGCTAGACATTTTTTCGACAGCTTGATTTACATTTTCTAATAACCCACCAAACATAATTTCTGTATTTCCGTAGGAGCACACTACATTGTACTCCATTTCAAGCTTTTTATACAGATTAAAAATCTTAGATTTTGTCTCGGAGTCCTTTTTAGGTTTCTTAAGGGATTCCGGAATACAAATTTTTCCAACCTTTAGTATTGATTGCAACTCTTTGACAATTTCTGTTACATTTTCACATGTAGATCTAGCACCATCGTAGAGGAAATCTAATTGTATGGCACTTGACCGAAAAACAGCCACTGCTACAGTTTTTTTCTCGTCAAGAAAGCTAGCCAAAAATATTCTGCCAGAGCCTTCATCAGACAAAAAATCAACTAGCAAAGGATCTGTTGAGACAGTTATTGAAGAAAATTTGTAGGTAGCAAAGTGTTTCTCAAAATTACTTAATTTCGCTTTAGGACCTGTTACATGCAAAGTCTGAGAGTCGATTGGAAGCGAGATGCTCAACTCAGGATGGTTAGCCGTAATATTTTCTAAGTTCACCTGTGCAATGTATGCATGCTGTGCCGGAGACAATGACAGCTGCGTAGAGTCTATGACAAATGAGCTAGAAATTGTACTCAATTGCTCAGTAACTTCAGTAACAAGATTAATTTCCCCACATATATCCACCAGTGTGTCTGCTTCCTGCAAATCAAATGCAAAGGGAAGTTGTGAAGACTGCTCCTTTCCCTCTAAGTAATCGAATATATCTTGCTTCGCATCACGTACAAATGATACTTCCATCGTTGTAAACTTATTGACATACTTATTCAAAGCAGCTTTACATTGAGATCTCCATTCGACATCTTTAATGAATTTGTTCGGAGTCACTAGTATTTCAGTTTCGTCTGGTTCTGAAAATGAGCATGACAGGTTAGGGTTGCAGTCAGCTAAAACCTGCTCTAGAATGTGTTTCTTCTTTTTTAAAGCTTTGGACAGAAATTGGGTAATTGGAAATGAGAGTGGAGTAGCTGATGACCTCTTGAGCTGGATGAATTCTTCTATACGAATAGAACTGTCACTAACACTCTCGCCAAATCCAAACACATTAATTATTTCATCGAGTTCATTATATATAATTCTTACATCATGATCCTTTTTCAGCTGTGAGACAAGGGCTTTAAAGTCTTTCATTCCATCTATTTCAGAGGCAAGGGATTTAGGAACTGTTACATGTTTAAACCTCGCTTCTTTTTCTAGAGATTCTTGCACGTTTTTAGCCCATAAGAGTTGACTAGATTCACACACAAGCAGTAGGCTAAGTGTGGCTTCTTGAGCTCCTTTTTCAGTTGGCTGAGCACGATAAGAAACTGCCAATGGACACTTCCTCGACTTTATGAAACTTCTCATCTGCTTTTGCCCCTCATTTAAACTTGTTGCAAAATAGTTGGCAAGCTCATGATCGAGCTCTACAGGAATCACTTCGAGCTTCTGTGTGAGACTGCATAAAGTTTGCTTTAGCTTTTCAACATAAATGGAAGGCCCTTTAAATGTAAGCAATTGTTTACTTGCATCCGCAGTAATTTGTACTGAAGGATACGTTTCCTTTAGTAATTCCAGTTTAAATTCCGATATGAAGTCTATGTGTTCACTTTCCAGCTTTAATGAATCTTCGATGTGTGATTCCATTTTACTTCTGTTGTCACAAATGGCTTGCAAAACCTCTGTTTCTCCGGCTAGAACATAGCAGGTACTTTTATCCGTTTCGTTGATTAACTCGGATTTAAAGGCATGCTGCTTGAAACTTGCAAACTGTGTACGAATTTCTTTGCTCAATTCTTCTGGCACGTGTATTTCACATACACTATATGTCTCATTCAGAAAATCTTCACACTTTTTCTGCCAATCAGAACATGACCTCTCAGACGAAGTGAAAAGGATGTGATCGCGCTCTATTGTGTAAGCAACATTAAGGCTGTCCCCAAAACTCCTAAGTTTAGTTGGGCAATGAAATATAGCGTCGGCTATTTGTGGCTTAATGGGAACATGGACAGAGTTAAATTCTTCTGGTTCTGAATCAGCAGTTTTCTCTTGCTGTGGTTCTTCAACAGATAACTGAACACCATTCCCAAATATTGTGTCATGGTTATGTGACAAGATCCTTTGTAACACTAATATGTAAGCAAAAATTAATGACTATACTTAAAAGGTAATGTTATTACCTTCTGGTTGCTTGAAATTCACTATTGCTTCTTTCCCATCGTTTAAGAGAACAGGATCACCAATTATGTCACCTCCTCCTGAATGATTCTTGTTTGAAAAGTACCTCTTTAAAAAGGTCTTGTCCCTCTTCTTCGTGATGCTCCTAATGTACAGTGTGGTCTTTGCATGGCATCTTACGATAACAATGTTCTTGCGCTTGCTCAAAAGCTCAAGTCTGTTCATTGCCTTCTTAAGTTCTGGTTTTTACATATCAAATCAACATTTGAGCGCAATAATTATCACTGGACTTACCTTCAGTTGGAAGTGGGGGAAAGTATATTGTGCTGCTGCCGTTTTTCACTTCAGTAATCAATACCCCTTGGATACCTTCGACACATAGCTCTATGGCAAGTTTGTCAAATCCTTGAGGAATATGTTTTAGTAAAATTGTTACAGCCTCATCTTCTGCTTCTGGAACTGCCTGAACTGGCTTTAAGTACAGTCTTGTCCCGGAGAGTTCATGTTGTTTTGATAGGACCCGATCAGCAACTGAATGCCATTTAAGATGTAATTATAGGTATATCTATCGTTCTATGTTGTGCTTACCATGTCTTTGAAAGGTGACATATGCATATCCTGGTGGGGTGAGTATACAGTTTTTAACTGCATTTGGTTCACCACCAGATTCTTTATCATCAAAGTAAACTTTAAGCTCTATTTCGTCAACTTTATCTATCAGCCCAGATACTTGTATTATGACCTCTGTGACATGTACAAGGAAATAATTATTGCATGATTGCCACAACAGTGCAGTACCTACAAACATTAATGCAGACAGCTACAATGGTTGCATGGAAACAGAAGTGCATCACGTGGCTCATCCATGCACTCTATACATAGTACCATAAAAAATTTCCCCCAGGAAAACCGCGTAATGCATAACTGTTGCTGTTGAAAACTTCAAGTCGCCGAACTGTGCACCACATCGAAGTGCGGTTGTGTACAGCAGGTTACGATATAGCGTTTCCACCCACGCATCAAACGCTCTATGAATATGTGCATTTTGTACACAAAAGCTAGACATTTTCTCTGTCGGCAAATTTTAGCCTCGCGGTAGGCCAGGAAATATTGAAATGAAGTTTTTATCTATTTATACGAATGAATGGGCAGGGACGACATACAGTGAATACAGTCAAGTGAGAGCTGGTAAAGAGATTGAGCAGGTTTGTAGGTACTTACGTCTACATTGTAGTTCTATCTTCCGTATGAAGTTTTACAAGCTGTATCTCTTCGATCGCGCCACCCTCTGGAAGGTATTTATCTATATCTCTAATATAAGCCTTGAATGAGAGCTACAAGTACTTATTGCTCATACAAAATGCCAGCTAAAATAGTGTATAGCTACTGCAGTTTTGATTTTATCTTGTCTCTTTCATGCATATTCATCATTTTTAAAAAACAATAGCAATAGAATTGATCTTATATACAGCAGACTTCTTTCCTGCAAGGAGAGATAGCCAAAAAACTCATGAATATTCATGAGTAATCACTATACCGCACCTTTGCAACACATGAAACCACAGTGACTATTGTAGTAAATTGTGGTTACCCTTGCATACCGAGTAATTTTCGGGGGGCAAAATATTCGTGGTTTTCGTGGTTTAACACTGGACCACGAATGAAGGCACCCTTAACAGTGCAAGCAGCAACCACGAAAGCTAAATATTGCTGAACCACGAACATTTTGACCCCCGAAAATTACCCACTATACGGTACTTAGCATTGTAACAGAGATTCATAAAACTGTTCAGTGGTGTAGGAACCAGGGGCTACAGCCCCCCTACACTGTATGCTTGCTAGCAGGGCTGCATTGAGGGGGGGGGGGTATTTTACCCCCCCCTGAGATTTAACAAATGATTATATTGACGAGTTAATTTTGTTATGATTGAGGTGGGTAGTCAGTTTAGTTTTTAAACAGCTATTCTGTGTACCTATTAACCCTTTCCCCGCTGAAGCCGTCTTTTTCCGGCCGCACTACTGACAATTTTCAAAAAATTGTTGTCCACGCTATGTTTGAGCTATGCACACGCTGTAGGTACCAACACATGCGCATTGAGCTGCTCTTTCACGTGGTATAATTAATAGCTTGCCTCGAGGTACGCTTCATGCAGTACTGCTCGAGATCTTCTTAGTACAACCTCAGTGAGGTTCTAGGCAGCTAGACAGTGAGAATAACGATGCTTATGGCCTTGTTGAGTGAGAGGACAGTGACTGGGATCATAGCTAGATAAGAAACTACCTCAAGCTAGAAAATATAGAGCCTGAAGAACCTGATGAAGAAGCTCTTGCGATGGACAAAGTTCCTGGATCTGGAGTAGAATCTGTAGTCTTGATAGCTTCAGTATAACTGTATTTAGGCTAGTTAGTACAGCAGTGGACATCATGAGCCACTATTTAAGTTGTAAACCTGTGTGTAGGTGAAGAAAACATTTCCCGGGAAAATGCGTCTGCCGATGTGACCTCACAGACAAGTTTCTGCTAATCCTGCTTGAACCGTGTCTCCGTGAAAACATTGAGAACACTTATATAGTGTCTTTAGTCACTTTGTGCCTTCATACAATATTGTTTGTGTACATAATTATAAATGTTTATAAACAATCACTAATTAGGGGGGTGGTCAGTTGCTAGGTAACGATGATGGTGTCAAGATACCTCTGGGGTCTGCGCTACCTGTAGGAAATATTTACAAGTCATTTCAATATGTGGTTCATGATATATGAATTTTTAAAGAAAAACTGTATTTATTCTGTATTAATCTTCTTTTTTTAATTAAAACGGGGAAAGGGTTAATTAACCCTTTAATTTCCCAGCTTTAATTAAAACAAGAAAATACAGTCGTATCTTATAAACCATACATTGAAATCACTCGAACTATTTCCTACAGGTAGCCCAGACCCCGGGGGAATCTTGATACCATCATCGTTACCTAGCAACTGACCACCCCCAACTAATTAGCGATTGTTTACAAACATTCACAATTATATACACAAACAATATTGTATGAAGGCATAAAGTGAGTGTTCTCAATGTTCTCACGGTGACATGGTTCAATCAGGATCTGCAGAAACTTGTCTATGAGGTCGTATCAGCAGACACTTTTTTCCCGGGAAATGTTTTCTTCACCTACACACAGGTTTACAAGTTCAATGGTGGCTCATGATGTCCACTGCTGATGTAATGAAAACACCGCGGGTGCTGATGCCTCGGTGGAGGTGCCAAAGCTACATTACATAAAGCTACACACTTTGATTATAATTATCATCATGATGAACATTTTAATTTTACTGCATGCAAAATCCAGAGAAACTCAAGGAGTGGGTAATGATCGACGATGATTGTTGTTAAAAACGATCGATGCCAAAAGTTCAAGCCTAAAATTAATGGCTGCAAGTCAGCAGAGCCATACAGCTCTTTTCTCACTCTTGCAGCTACCAATAGCTAGCGTTCTAGTGCAGAGCTAACTACTAAGTAGAGTAGCAACACTCGGTAAACAAGTTTGGCTACGTGCTCTTCTGAAAAGGCATTCCAAGTAAGCAAACTAGGTATAACTCGAGAACTAAGCATTATTTTGCAAATCCACGAATTAAAATCCAAGTAAACATGACTAGAAGCCTATAGAAACTCTTACTTGCACTTGATTCATCCTTGAGCAGCTGTAGCAGTCTACACACACACAGACACACAGACACACAAACACACTACCGTATACTGACCTCGCTTGCGCATGCGCACCGAGGCATAACTAGCCTAAACAAACTTATATTGAAGCTAGGAAGACTACAGATGCTACTCTAGTTACTTACCAGGTCCAGGAACTTGGTCGTCTCAAGAGCTTCATGACCTTCTTCCTCTGGCTCTTTATTTTCTAACTTGAACTCTGAGAAGTAGCTTCCTATCTGGCAGTCACTCCCCTGACTCAACAAGGCCATAGGCATCGATATCCTCACTGTCTAGCTGCTAGAGCCTCGCTAAGATTATCCTACAAAGATCTGGTAGCAATTATTAATTGGTCACTTTTCTTTCGACAATACTGTATGAAGCGTACCTCGAGGCAGCACAATGAAAATACCATGTGAAAGAGCAGCTCAATGCGCATGTGCTGGTACCTACAGCGTGTGCATAGCTCCAACACAGCCTGCACAATCATTTTAAAAAAATTAGCAGTATTGCACCAGAAGTGATCTAAGCACCCAAATATCCAAAATTGTCATGCGCCCCCGGACCCCCCTAGTTTGGCATGCACCAACTTCGCGTCGGGGGGGGGGGTCAGTTACCCAATTTGCAGGGTTCTGCCTACAGTGGTCGTTTAGGTAAGCTGCGACCACCACTAGATATTTTCCGACCACCACTTAGCCTTTCCGACCACTGCTTTACATTCTATAAGTACTGGCTAGTCCAGTTTAGCTGCTAGTCTTCGCTTACCAGTTTTACTGTCTTGATGTGCCTTATATAGAGCTAACTATTACTACCAGAACAATTAATTGAAGCTGCAGCATGGCTTTGTTGAGTTCGAGGAGTACTGCAGCTAGCTAGCTATAGCTAGCTATACTCTGCCTTAAAACAGGGAGTTTGACCACCTGCTAAGGGAAAGACAAGCTAGAGAGTGAGCAACTGGGTGCAGTTAAGGGTGCTGGAACACCTACGCCCACGTACGCCCACACACACACTTGCTAGGGAAAAGCTAACTATGAAAGAACTACCATCCTTCACAGGATTATGAAGCAATACTCTACTAGTGTGCACTCCAAAAATGGAGAGGAAAGGATGATGAGAACAGATTTTACACTTGATTTTCATTATCTAGCTAAAAGAAGTTCCGTCTAGGAAACCAGTAGAGCTATGGACTTGATCGTTTGTTTGCAGGTGCACTACACACAGCTCTTCAACATTACGAAGAGCTTTTGTTGTAAAATCCCTTTGTTATCCATTTATGAGAATTTTTTTGTCATGACACACCCTCTAGAGAAAAATCTAGACCGTATATGGACAAAGTCAGCTCGTAACTTTGTTCACCTTACCTAATTATAGCAGCATGCTAAATATAGACCAAGTCCTGTACGTAGATAGTCAGATCGAACACTTTTTATATCTGGCTCTAGCGTACGCGTACGCTAGAGTATAAATTAAGACGTAAGTAAGAAATCGTAAGTAAGAAATCGAGCGGGGAGTCTTCACACCCTTAGTCCTCTCAACCTGGGGAGGAATGGGCAAAGAAGCAGCAACCTTCTACAAGAGGCTCGCTGATTTATTATCCTTGAAAAGACAAAATCCCTACCCAGCTGTAATGGGATGGCTTAGATGCAGGCTATCCTTTGCATCAATCCGCTCTGCAATAATGTGCATTTGAGGAAGCCGCTCATCGTTGCACAGACCTGTCTACATGGACAATATCAACCTTGTATCTCAGGAGGGGCGAGTCCCCCCCCTGAATACATAATTCCTCTATGAACTACTTATTGTTTTTATTTTTGACTGCTACATAATTACTATCACTGAACTACTTCCTTCTTTTGTACAATGTAATTTTTTCTTAGCCCCGAGATGGAGAGCTTTCACACCCCCCCAAAAAAAAATTAAGACGTAAGCCTGTAGACCACGCCCCAATTGCGTACGTAGAGTGCAGAATTAGCGTTGAAGATCAAGAGCCGTTAGTAGCCTGAAGAGAAGAGATAGGCAACGCTGGGGCTACAGACAGCGCTGACAATTGGCTGGCTCATAGACTTCTTCCAGGGTTGGCTGCTGTTTTGATGGACTTTGAAGGTAAACTATGAACTAGCTTTGCTAGCTTGATACAAAGGGCCTTGCTTTTCACTCCCTTCCCCTTCAGAGCTTCCATGAAAGCCTGTGTGTAATACCACTCTTGGACCTCAGTGTCACCAGAGTGCTGTGCTCCAGGCCAAGTTGGACCAGTCTCTTTGTCTGGGCTGCAGTAATGCTTGGCTTCCCCGGGCATCAGATTGGTGGAACCTCCGCTTTTGTGAGGTCCACACAGCTCCATCTGCTTATTAGCAGACCGAATAGGGAGGCAGCTGATCAGTGAATGGTGTGTCGTAACTGCCTCCATCGCCAGGACATCTGGAAATGAGCTTCTGTGAGTGTGATACATAAAATAAATAATATAACACAGATTGCCAACCTTCCAGACGAGTTCCTAGCGTGTTTGTAAGTATAGGTCCTCCATCCCAAGTTTTTTGCCAGCAAGGTGACTGTCCCCTTCATCTGGACAATACATGTGCATGTACAGTGAATAATTATGTAGTGGCACCGGGTCAGGTAGAATCCATCCATAGGAACCAACCCATTTTTGTCATCACCCCTGTTCACAATATTTTTTTCGTACCTGACCACAGGACCATTCTGCTAACTTGGTGGCAAGGATCTCCAGCTTCTGAAGGATGCGATGCCATTGTGTGCTGGAACATGGTGGAAGACCCAACCAGCCACTCAACCGGATGTATCAACATGCAGGTGGCCATTGAGGAGAAAGGACAACACTGGATAGTGCCATGAACAGCTCGAATCGTGGATAGTACAACATCCAAAGAGAAACGTCTCCACTCGACACAAATGAAGACAGTGTGTATTAACATCAAGAGACAATCCAACCTGCTGTGTGACTAATGCTAGTTGAGGAACTCGGACACTCGTGCTGATTGTACTGAGACTGGGGTCTATTGGCACACTTACGTTTCTCCCATCTACTACTGAAGGCACTCCTTTGCTACAAATCTGGCTCTGTATTTATTGGATTGTGTTATTTTGTTATTTTGTTATTGATTTATTAGTTTGTGTAGCTACCTGATTTTCTTTTGCAGCTTGTAGTTAATTTAATTGAAGACATTCTCACAAAACCACTATGTTGTTACTTGTGGTTACTACTATACTTAGCAACGCATTGAAATTAAATACTGCGTGTGCAAGTCTAGGATCTAACCGGTGCATTTTTGTGGTTAAATTATGTCAATTTGTTACTATGTGCGGGCACCCTTAATACTTCCAAGTACTGATTATGACCCTGTGATGAAGAAATCTTAGTATATATATAGCACCATACTGTACTGATGCAAGTACAACAATGTACATATAATAATTGTATATACTAATAGAATTGCCTTACTGGCAAGAGCATGCAATATCTAGCATATAAAATGACGACTAGTGTATACAGTCAAGACAAGCTTGATTTACTACTGATAATTACTGCGTGGGCGAACACTGCATCGTAACCTTAAGGTGACATATTTTCACAGGTATTTTTGTTAGCGTTTTTACAGTTTTGTACATTTTGCTGGTATAATTTTTGCGAAAATTAATGTTGATCTAAACAAGAGGGCGGCCAATTATTTGCGAGTACTAATTTTTGCAATTTTACTCTCATTCGCAGAAATAGCAGAAATTAATACACGCGAAAATATGTCACCTTAAGGTATATTGCACTGGAGCAACATAATGCCCTCAGGGCCTGCGGCCCTCGGCATCCAGTGCAATATATAGCATGTTGCACGAGGGCGCCTGCAATAACTAACTTGCTGCCCAATGACGTTAAACTCGTCTGACTGGTCATATAAAACATGTGTTTTGAAGGAATTTAGTGTATTCATTAGTTTTGCTGAATCCCACAGTGTTTTCTTCCCACTTCTAGTTGTAAAAGTAGTATAGCCTGTAACAAATGAGTTATTGGGTGGGAGGTTGGGTCATAAGTCCCAAAAGGATATCTCTTGCAGAAATCTACTGCATTTACACACGTGCAAGTGCATATAATCCCAGTGCGGTTGCCATGGTAGTGATGCAACATGCCATATACTGAGCACTGGATTGCTTTGATCTGCCCACTCACTGGGCAACAAAGCTTTTTATTGTACGCAAACACCTTCCTATATGTAGATTGCATCAGAATCAATCCCAGAGCATGCAAAATTAATCTTTTTGGGGGACAACCCCCGATCCCCTTTCAGGCGCACTGCGCAAACCGTAACGGTGGTATCAGCTAAGCTTTTTCTACTATCCCACGCTCTAAGTGACTTCCTACGCCACTGCTGTCAATATATTTACTGCTATATAGCTATACTTGTGATAGACCTGTCACCATGCAACGTACTAGCAAGTACACACCTCTGGCACACTATTCTCCATCTCATGTCTGTGGAGTGGGAAAACTCAGCTAGATCTACGAAAGCATCGCGGGTGATGCCTCGGTACCAAAGCTACTCTAAATCAGCACCATGGAGCCTTGCAGCTCTCTCTTCTCACTCTTGTAGCTAAATAACTAGTGTTATGTTGCAGAACTATAACTACTAAGTGGAGTAGCAAAACTTGTTCTTCAGAACAAAGCATTATTTTGCAAATCCACGAATTAAAATCATGACTAGACCTATAGAATCTCTTACTTACACTTGATTGATCCTTGAGCAGCTGTAGCAGTCTACACACACACACACAGAAACACACTACTGTATACCTCGCTTGCGCACCGAGGCATAATAAATGCACTTAAGTGTCTTTCATGCAGGTATAATTATCAAACCTGGATTTGAGGCCGCATGTGTTCCAGCTAGCTGCGATGTATTGGGAGCAGTTGAGGGGTTCCAGCCTTCCTGGTCAATAAGCGATACAGAGCCTGGGCTTTTGTACACAGACACAGGTGGGCTTCCTGCGGCAGAATTTCTCCCTGTATGTAACATGAAATCAGTAAGCACTGGACAAATTGCAGGGTAAACAAGCATGCGGGATAGAGCTGTATACACTGTCAATCTTACAATTTCATAAACATGTACTGTAACAGCGAGTGTTGATATAATGCATTTGCATCACTCCAATTGGTTGCTGTAACGGATTGACGTCTGCTTGTTTTCACGGCCAGCAAAATAATGTTCATTATATATATGTGTTATTGGAAATATCATTGTGCCAGGAAGTAAGTGCAACTTCAAGAAGCAACTAGAGCACTAAACCCTCGGCAGTTTTACGTCTGACAACCGTGCAGGTTATGTATATGAGGACGGAACAGCTTAGCTATATATATAGAGCGGCAACTACCCAAGCTATATACAGAGAAAAATAAGATTTAACGCTATAACAAGGTTTGAAAGTGGTAGTGACTGTGGTCAGACACACTAAGATCACAGCAGAGTCAGCAGAACTACAGTATAGAGCGAAATTTCCGCGGATTTCGTGGGTTTGGAAACAGTTGGTACCCTCGAGTAACATCCGCGCTACTCTGCGGTTTAATCGAGGCCATCACAACAATACCTATTTCTACGCACAGTGCATAATAAACTAAGGTCTATTTGCATTGAGTTTGAGTTCGGCCCCGGAAGTTATGTGGTCAATTATGGCTTAATTATGCTTTATGTGGTTGACAAGTATGACAGGGACTTCTATGGAAAACGTAAACTTTTAGCTGGTTGGAGCTTAGGCCACTCCAAATCAGAGACTCTAGTAAATTATATGCGGGTGTGAGCAGTATTATTATTATTCATTACTATGAATCTCATTATGCACAAGTAAGAGTTTCTATAGGCTTCTAGTCATGTTTACTTGGATTTTAATTCGTGAATTTGCAAAATAATGCTTCGTTCTTGAGTTATGCTTAGTTTTGCTTACTTGGAATGCCTTTTCAGAAGAGCACGTAGCCAAACTTGTTTACCGAATGTTGCTACTCTACTTAGTAGTTAGCTCTGCACTAGAACGCTAGCTATTAACAACAATCATGGTCGATTATTACCAACTCTTTGAGTTTGCATGCATGATTGAAAGCAGCTTTATGTTATGTAGCTTTGGCATCTCCACCGAGGCATCAGCACCTGTGGTGCTTTCATTATAAATGTGTTGCGTCATCAATGAATTTAATTAATCACCCACAAAAATGTACAAACACAAAGAGTAAACAAAGAAAAAGCAATTTCAATATTTCATTGGATATTTAGAAAAATAATGGCCATAATGCGGTAGCTAAAGCAGGAAGCACAAGTTGGACGGGAAACTACAGTCTCATTTGGAGTGGCCTTATCAGCTCTACAGCATATAGATAGAAGCGCTTTTTAACCAATGGTATATGAAACTTTGAATTTCAGTGAAGTATGACAAAGTTATGACAAATTTATGAAGGTCAAACTCAACACAAATAGACTGTGCTCAGTCTGTGCAACTCACTTACATTTCAAGGTCTATATACCGTCAAGAATGAGAGTATCGAACGTAGGCATACTGTGCATCAGATGAGTAACGTGACTTCCTGTATCTGTCACAAGCTTGGAATTTGCACACTGACCAATCCAAGTGTGGGTGGTGTAATCTATCACAAGCTTGGAATTTGCACACTGACCAATCCAAACGTGGGTGATATAGTCTATCAAGAAAGTAGATTACACCACCCACACTTGGATTGGTCAGTGTGCAAATTCCAAGCTTGTGACAGATACAGGAAGTCACGTTACTCTCCGCATACATCTGATACACAGTATGCCTACGTTTGATACTCTCTCTCTATCATATACTCTTGATACCGTATAGTGGGTATATTTTGAGGGTATACATTTTCGCAGAAATGCCTTTAGAAAGGTTTTTGAACAGCGCCTTTTTGCAGCATGCATGTATGCGATAGTAAATTTGCGGTACATTCCTAATCCGCAAAAACCACGAACATTTATACCCTCGAAATATACATAACTCCAATTCGTTACAACGTCATTCTAATGTACGCTATTTTCCTGGCCATTGCTAGGATAATGTTCAATTACCAGGCCAACTAGACAATGCGTGCTACATAATGATTACTAACTTAGAGATTCAAGGTTGAGTTTTGTGATGCCTCCCTTTACAGCTAGTGTTGGTCGGGATCCAAGTAATGACATACTAGATGATTGAATTGAATGATCCTAATGGTTTATCTGTCACTTATTAAAACTAGGTACAGATAGCAGCTTGTTAGTGCTTCACAAAGACTTTTTTGGCAGAACTTTTGATGACGAACTAAAAAGCTAATAAATGCCGCTCTTGAGAACCGTGAATGGCCTCTCATGAATTTTAGCCTTGACTACCAGGCTTCTGATCAAGCATATCCATTACTAAACTGAAAGCTCTACAAATCTTAATTACAATCTACTGGCTGTGATAACAATGTTGGGGTCAGTTCATAAAGGTACTTTCCCAGGGAATCTTACATATTCCAATTGGGACTTTCCCAGGGGAGCCTTGTAATACTCATCATGAATAATAAATAACCAGTGTTGAAACATAGAAAGTGTCGACCTTGTGTACATGCATCGATCTATTGTTATCTATTGTATAATTATGGTATCATTGTGTCTTTGATTTGATTATTATCGGACACCTTGGTTCCAGAGGCATAATCAATAGATAAACCACAGCCTTGATCCACCCTGATAAACAAGTGACACATGGTTGTCTGCACATGCGCAGAAGATAAGCAGGCCTGTCTCCATAGTAACAGCTGCACCGCGCGTGCGCATTTAAGGGACATGCCCATTTTCTAAATCTGAAAATTGGCAAGCTGGATAATCAAGGTTCCTGATAATGGAGGGCCGGATATAATTGAGGTTCTACTGTAGTGTTTTGTGGCTTTAATACCAGGACCTCAAGAAAAGATGAAAATAGATTCTGCCAGGATCTGGCGTTGAAAATGGATTGTCTCACATGTGGGGATGAGCGCGCATGCGCATTAGATCCACTGGAATAAGGGGCCTGTCTGCAAGAGGTCAAGTTCATAAAATTAATGGCTGCTTTAGCAGCTCTCGAGTTGTAGAAATTGTGCGACAAATGATGCTATGAAAGACTCTGAAGAGACTGCAACAGTCTTCAATGTGAGTCAAACTAGCCAGAACTCGTTGCTATAGTCCACGAATCAAAATCCAAGAGAATGTGGCTAGAAGCCTATAGAAGCTGTTACTTTTCGTCGCATTGCAACCACTGAGCAGTTACAACGTTAACTGGAAAACACACACACAGACAGATAGACGGCCAGACAGACAGACAGACAGACACACACACACACGGTCAGCTGCTTACCGGATCCCTCATGCGGCTACGCCTCGAGGCATAATTATTGCGTAATTATTAACATTAACACTGAAGGTGTTCCTGCCTTTCATACCTGGATTTGAGGTGTGTGTTCCAGCATGGTAAGGTCTTGGAGGAGTGACTCCCCAACTGTCACTCTGCAATGTATTGGGAGCAAATGAGGGGTTCCAGCTTTCTTGGTCAATAAGCGGTGCAGAGCTTGAGCTCTGAGTGGCATTGTACACAGGCGAAGAGGGGCTTCCAGCAGCGAAGTTTCTCCTTGGTGTTGTTGTTGAAGCAGTTATAGAACGGCTTCTTCTTGCTCCTCGACCACGTGGATCTGCTGATGCACCAAAGCTCGTATTACCTGCCAATAGTTATACAAAAATAAAATGTTTATTATACAGAGAATATTTTATTTTATTTACCCTCTTCATGTTCGATGAGAACGAAGTCAGCATATTGTCCTAGGTCATCATTGAGTTTACTGCTGTCTTTTTCATGTCTCTGGTTCAGTTTCTGCTGAGGAGAATGTTCTTGTTTCCCAACAGAAGGAGCTTCTTGCAAAGCTGCAATCCGACCTCTTGCTCTGCCCCGTCCACGTCCACTAAATCTAGAGTGATCGATCAACAGAGAAATTTCTCCAGGCTTCACTGGTTCAGGGGTCCTGGATCCCTGTTGTGAGTCGGACATAGCTCAACTGCTCACAGCATGCACACAAGCTCGACACAAGCTGCAAGTCTGCAGACCAGACTGATTTTTGATGCAGCCCAAATAATACGGGGTGGGGCTGATTCCCTTGACAGGATATGTGACGATGTCAGAGGAATGAATGACTCCCCGGTGGGAGTGACCCCCCGGTCATTCCTGCCTAAGGTGTGGGTGACTCCCCCAGGAGTGAATGACTCCCCTGGCCTATGCGATGTTTGTTCCCGCCAATGTGACCTGTTTCCATCGATGTAACTTCGGTATATAGTAGCAGGAGTACATGCATTCATGCACTCCAATGCATGTACTCCTCATAGTAGAGAATGAAGAGCCATGCAGGATGAAGAAGAGCAAGGTTAGTAGTAGCAAGGTAGCAATGAAGCAAGTGTTCATCCTGTAGTAGACAGCAAGTGACAGCTGGAATGTAGACCTATACATAATAGTTATAGGCTGAGTCCAAGGTCTCTATGGGGTTTTGAGACCCGAAGGCCCGAGGCTGTAGCATCTCGAGCGTAGCGAGGGTGCTACTAAGGGCCTAAGGGTTGGTTGAAAATGGTAGCCTCTATATAACAAGAAGCACACCAAAGCTGCTGATGCAGCTGACTGGAGGATACGTGTGCGCAGCGATGAGGAGAAATCAAGAATCCTCGAAGATTGCCATGCCAGACGCTTCCTCCTCTCACAAGCCAGACGTCCCCTCTTCTCACAAGCCAGATGCCCCCTCCTCTCACAAGCCAGACGCCCTCTCCTCTCACAAGCCAGATGCTCCTTCCTCTCGCAAGCGAGACGCCCCCTTTTCTCGTTAAACGAGAAGCGTGGGTATAAAAGGGGCGGGGCCCCGGCCAAAAAAATGTCGCATGCAAAATTTATAAGGGATAAAAATTAATGGCTCAACGCTTTTATGAGCGTAAAAGGAGCGTATTGAACGCTTGACATCCGCTTAGCACGTGGTCTTTTAGTCAGTAAACAGTAAGCTAGTTTGCGATGGCTACTTCAAGGAAACGGGTTCACTTCGTTGATGAAGAGGAGAAGCAAGCGTTTCTTGGTCGCCTAAAGCACGTCCGTGAGCTGCTAAAGCCTCCTGGAAGCCCTCTGCTTGACAACTTTAGCCTGTTGAGCACACTCTGTGCTTCTGTTGAAGGTGACCCAGATCACTCACACCCTCCCCCTACCCCTGTTACTGCAATCAGGAGCTTTATGAGCAACAATGGTAAGCAATACAAGCATCATATAAGTAAATGCTCTATGAAGCATCATGCAGGTATGTACAAAAACGATACTTCCGATGGGCAACAACTCTTTGCCACGGAGTATCATTGTTTCACTGACCTAGTGAAAGGGCTTGCCACGCCCTGTCCGTGTGGGGTAACTAGAAGTCCCTGGGAAGTCCAGTCAATAGTACAGGTGTGTGTTGGAAGTTGACTGTCAGTTTTATAAATTACACGTGTGTTTTTTTGTAGAAAGGACATGTGGTACGAGCTCTTTTTTGCTGCCGACGCTGTAAGGTGCAGAAGAGAAAGTGGTCTAGCTCCCGTGTATTTGGAGGACATTATTTGGTGAACCAGAAGTAAGCTTATGGATACCATACCATAGTTATGTGTTTACTGCATCTCTGGTATATTTTATATAGGGTTGTTCATGGGTTTACTTGTGCTGGAATTCTACCCTCCCAATACACCCACTTTAGTCAGTTCTGTGGTTTAGGGACTGTTGGTCAAAGTTACATCCGACAAGGTTAGCTCACTCCAACTATACCCAGAGTGTAAGTAAATTCATATGTTTCCTCAGTGTACGGAAAGCTAGGTTACCGTGACATTGTACAAAGGGCAGCAAACGTGAGCATGATGTCGGCTGTTTTTGATGTGAAGGCCCTTCCTGAGTATACCACCAACAAAGGAGAGGTGTGTTTGTGTACTGTATTACTAGTAATAAATAATTTTATTATTGTTTTAAACTTAGTGGGTAATCACTGATGCCCGGCACGACTCAACAGCCAACGCATACCACACAACTGTGCCTTGCCTGTCTGGAAGGTGGGAAGTTAGTGTGTCTCTGTCGGTTTTGTATTTATTTTGTATATTTTCAGCAACAAGAAGATACTCGGCATATCAACTCTCTCTCGGGCCGAACACTCTACTGCACAGACCAGAGAACTTGCATGTACCAAGCTTGTTATCCCTCAAGTGCAAAGCAGAGGTTTATCCCCATAATAAATGAATGCACATAATAATTATTGCCAAATCTAGGTATTGAAGTCATCGAGGTAGCTCATGATATGCAGGCGCAGGTCGCAAAGTACGTGTCAGACGAGTCGGGACTCATCAATTCCTACGACACTTGGCATGGTAAGAAAATGTGTGATATGTTGTATCATTTTCACACACATTTTAGGAACGAAGAATGTGTCGAAGGAAATAAAGAAAGTAACACAGGGCCTAGTTCGTGATAGAGGGAAGGTTTGGTTTCCTGAATTATCAGATAAACGTAAGAATCTACTAATTAAACTTTCATGTACACTAGTAAGGTGTGCATTAATAGGAAGAAGTATAAAGATCCACCTGTATTGGGCAATGAAAAATTGCGGAGGGTCTGCTGAGAAACTGAAGGAGATAATAATGAATATCCCTAATCACTACCAGGTTAGTTATTATTGTTGCGTGTTTATTAGTAATACATTGATGTTTTTGTAGAGAATCCACACAAATTGCCACCCTTCCTCTACTTGCCACATGGACGACTACGAACCCAGTAGGGACAAGCTTGTTAGCAGAAAGGCTATAGAAGCTCTCATAAAGCAGCTCCATACGACGTACATTTACCGCTATGCTAAAGATTTCTGTTCGGTAAGGATTAAACATGTGTTGTTTGTATAACATACCCGTATATTGTATAGTGTCGTGATACCTACTGGGTTGAGTCGTTCAACCATCAACTCCTCACCTACCTGCCCAAGCGCATTCACTTTTCGACTGAGACGTTCATAATGCGAATGAATTTGGCTGTCTTGGATTGGGTACGTACATGGAGTATTATTATGTGTACACTATGTGGGGGGAGAGCTTCTCGTACACTAATTTGTAGTAGTATTTAGAGCTTACATTTACTTTAAATTTCAGTCTATACTATCGATAATTGCTTTATTCCAGAATGAGAACATCAATCGCTCTTACACCAGTATGAGCAAAGTGAGTGACCTTCGACGATCAGATCGCCGCACAGCAATGAAAGCCTTAGTGAAGAAAGGTTTTAAATTTGTTGCTTTGCTATGGGCAATGTATGTTGAACAAAACAAAGCTGATATGAGGTATGATTACAATGTGTATGTATATGTAAGGGCATTTGACATGTAACTTTCGTAGAGAATTGATCGAAGAAGATGACGTAGTAGAGGAGCAGAATGATGACGTGACCTTAGAAGACGGAGTGATGCCACCAGAATATTCTGACGAGTCAGAGGCTGAGGACGATGACATGGACGACTAACAATTAATGATGACATGGCCGACTAACAATTAATGAGTTTTATTTACTACGTAATTGGTGTGTAC
This sequence comes from Halichondria panicea, assembly GCF_963675165.1. Lineage (NCBI taxonomy): Eukaryota > Metazoa > Porifera > Demospongiae > Suberitida > Halichondriidae > Halichondria > Halichondria panicea. The sequence continues at coordinate 2,183,024 of NC_087378.1, forward strand.
AGGATAATTATAAGGCAGTCACTCTCTAGAGGTGGACTCGGTTTCCATAGCAGCCTCTTCTGGCAAATACGCAGTTTCTGCCTCAAATGTTGATCTGTAATAGTAATAAGGAATTAGTATTTGCTTTGCTCTTGTTAGCCCCCCTATGCTAAATTCCTAGTCTCTTAGCATAGTAGGCACACTATTCCATTTGATATCAAGGCCTTACCTGTAGTCACGGTATATGCCATTGTGGCTGGGGTACCTCCTCCTAATCTCCTACACAAGAGAAACAGTACATGTACATACCTGTAAAATTTTATCACTTACTAAAACTACACATTTCGGGATTATTTCCCTCTTGTCATGTATCACTGTCCTCGTCTCCTTCCTAGCCAAATACTCATCATCTACCCACACTCTCAGTGTATTCAGCAACCTCCAGAACTTTCTGTACAGTTGATGTCTTTTCTCATCGTTGGCAGGCTGGGGGCCACAAGATCCTCTTAGAAAGTCTGGAGGAAGCTGAATCACACACGGTGAACACAGGCAGTGTATGCAGTGATCAATGCCACGGAGAACTGGAGTTGCTGGGTTGTGCTGGTAACCACGAACATGGTGCGGGTATTCTAATAAAAAAATTTGACTTGTGTGTTTATTTCTACTTTTATGTACATGTACCTTCTTGTGGTTCTAAGTCGTCGCTATGAGTGTCTAGTGCTAGTGTTGCATTCAACGTCAGCTGTACTGTTCAATTGCCGCTTGGTTGGTTGTTCCGGAGAAAGTCGTTCAACCTGTCCACCCAATCACTTGGAACTGCTTCCCCACTCATTAGTATTAGCTAAAGTATGGATTTGTATGACTTTTTACATTGTTCTATTGTGTTCTTACTCTATTTCCATCGCTGTTGGAGCTGCCAGAAGCCATTGTACCACAAAAAAAACCATATGGGTCTTGAAAAAACTTAGAAGTGTTGCTGCCATGTGTTCAGGCCTTCTAAGGCTACTTCTGGGCATGTGCAGTAAAATAAGTGTGTTTGCGTACTGTACGTGTGTGTGCTAGAGTCAGAGAGCAGCCAGAGTTTGAATTAGCCGCCATTTGCAGCAGCATTCACTTCCGGCCGGGCCCTGCCCCTTTTATACCGTGGGCGTAGCGCTCTAGCAACGAGTGCGTAAACGCGCAGTTCATAGATTGCATATCAATTTTATGCACAAGCTTCTCGTTTAAGCTGCATCCTCTATATGGAGCCACCTTTGAAGAAGCAAAGGACTACTCAGTCTGTAACAAGAAAGGTATAATAATAGTTATATATACTTGTTAACAGGAGCTATCGTTAATTACAATTATTATTATGTGCACACTATACCGTTCATTATAATTATTGTGTGCACATTCGACAGAATTCAAGCTACTGGGTGAAGGATTTGGACCTGAGGACGGGAGACAAGGATGTAATTCTTGCTGAGAGCGGGTTGCTTTCCGACCGTCATATGCATGCTGCCCACAAACTAATGAGAATGCAATTTCCAAATATTGAAGGCTGCTACTCTACTCTTCTGGTTCAGAAGATGTCCTTTCATGCAGTCACTAATAGTGAAGCCACAGGTATAATTTCTACTTAGAACTTAATTTAATAGTAGTATTATTATAGTATTGGTATACATAATTATACCTCATCCTTGGCCGTATAATTATAATATTTATTTATTATAATTATATCATACTCGTGCAGATATTCTTTGTAACAGAGAGGCATCACTGGATTGCGACAGCACTCATCAAGGGGGAACTTTTCCTCTTGATAGCTGCTTCCAATATGGGAAAGAACTGGAGCCAAGTGCTGAGCTGCAAATCGCACAAAATAATGTATAAGCCTTTAATAGCCCGCACAATGGGCTGTTACTGTCTGTGGCCTCCATTCAACAGCAGAGCAGTGGCAGTAACAACTGTGGTTTGTTTGCAATTGCCGCTGCATACCACGCATTGCAAGGAGACAATCTGGATACCATCACCCTAAATGAAGACAAAATGAGGCCACACCTTGTGCGTTGCTTTGAAAATGAGAAACTCAGAAGATTTCCAAAGTCAAAAGATGTTAGTAGCCGCAAGAGACCAGAAAGATTTTCCAGCATAGTAATTACGATATACTGCCCTTGTCTCCGCCCTGACTGTTATGATGTAATGGTCCAGTGCGATACGTGTAATGTGTGGTATCATTATAAATGTGTTCGTATTAAAGTATCTCCACTTGGAGATTGGTTTTGCCCTATATAGTTGTAGATCTAAATAGAATTTTTTAGCATTTCCTTATCTTCCACTAGCTGTTTTTGTTTATACACTGTAATAATTATTAATTTGCGCTGTTGTTTTGTTTGTTTTTCATGCACTGTAGATCTAGTTATTGTGAGGATGTTGTTGTATTATAAGTTTTGCTTTACAGTGACGATCGTGAGACATGTGAAAATGTAAACAGAGTGTACAATGTAGTATAAGTACTATAGGTACTAACTGATATGATAGCATAGCTAGACTGAACCAGTTTACAGTAAGGAACAGCTGTAATTATAGTCAATACTATATAACATTAATTAAACAGGCCTCTCACAGATAGCATGCATGCAGTCCTGATAACAGTCTTGAGCTTGATTGTATAGTCACACTGCATGTGACAGGTTTTGAGGATGTACTTAGTATAGCCTTGAAGTCTTTTTAGCTCTATATGGATGTTCGTATGTAAATTTCGGGGGAGTCATTCGTGACTAGGAGTCAGTGACCGGGGGAGTCATTTATTCCTAGGCGTGAGTGACCGGGAGTCACTGGTGACTAGGTAGGAGTGACCGGGAGTCATTATTTAGGGGAGTCATTCATTCCTATGACAACGATGTTTACCAACACTCGAACTCGACTTGCGTTGTACATGATATTATGTAGACTAAACAAAACTCTCGAACAACTCCACGTACCTCGACAACAGTTGCCAGTTCTAGTGGACCAAACACCTTTGCTAGCGCTTTAGTGCAAGGCTAACTCATATGTTGAATAGAAAGTTTGTGCGGACAGATGATGCTATGAAAGATTCTGAAGAGACTGCAACAGCCTTCAATGTAGCCATAACTCGAGAAAGAAGCTTTAGTTTGCTAATCCACGAATCAAAATCCAAGAGAACGTGGCTAAAAGCCTATAGAAGCTGTTAGTTTTCGTCGCATTGCAACCGTTGAGCAGTTACTGCTGGAATACACCATAGATTGAAGAGAGAGGGATAGGAAACGGAGTGGTGCACGTGATGATTTTACATTGAATCTGCAGTAGAGCCTCGAAAATTATCCGCGCTACGCCCTATGAACGAGGCTATTAAGCACACTTTTGCCGGGTAACTCCCAAAGCTGTGTTTCCTCGAGACATAATCTCTTTCAGCAACTTAAAACACGCCTAGTCCATGAGCCACGTGTAGTACTTGCTAATGACTGACCACACCCAGTAAAAAGAGACTTTCCAATAAAGTTATATGTTCCCAAGGCTGTTTTAGAGCTATTGGAACATGTAACGTGTAAGCGTTTATGACTACTACAATAGGTATAGACCTTGAAATATAAGTGAGTTGCACGGACTAAGCACAGTAAATAGATATTGTTGTGATGGCCTCGATTAAACCGCACCGTAGCGCCGATGTTACTCGAGATACAAACGGTTTCCTATCCCTCTAACTCTTCAATCTATGAATACACACACGTATCCCTCGTGCGGCTACGCCTCGAGGCATAATTATGCTAATAGCTCGAGGGCAAAATCAAGAGAGCTACCTAGACTACTCTTCCCCCCTCCCCCCTCTGAGAAAAGGTCTGGCCCCCAGACTAGGCTAGCTACAAGCTGAAGTCTATAAAATTCATCTGATAAACCATCGCTATCTCATTAAACTTGCAGCGACTCATTATAATTATGATGATGCATTTTTATTATACTCCGTTTCTAAATTGAATGCATAGCACAATGTCATAGTTAACTGCGTTTATATCTTGTACTTACGATACCATGCACTTTCATGATTATTTTGGTAGAGAATTTTTTGCTTGCGCTGATGAATTGGGATTGATCATTTCTAGTGGTAGATGATATATATTAACGATGGCTAACTGTTCTTGCTGTCTCCTCGTATATACATTTTTCAGTTACATACCTCCTAAGGCTGGGTCAAGCCTGTTTTGTAGTAGGCATGAAAATCGTATCACCTATTCGATACATCTTGCTCACACCGTTTCTGAAATTACAATGATCTGAAAGTGTTTCATGACATCACCAATTGGACTTTGCTTGTAAAATGAGAGTATATACGTATAACACTTACTATAATGAGTAAGGTAACCATGCATGGATGCAACAAAGCTTCAGTCTCTTTTCAGCTTCTTTTTCACTGATCCTCCTCATGGTGATGACATGTTTATCCATTTTTTTTTCAGTTGCAGTATAGGCATGTACCATTCTGAAAATTAATAAGCTGAAAATAGCCAACACACAAGAAGTATTTATATACCTTAGTTTTGTTGAGAAACTCAACTTCTGGTGATAACGACAGAGTTGGCAGTATAGTATTGGCACTCGATCTTCCTCGGTAATAATTGAGTCTGGTCTGATTTCCAATTCTATTCAAACTCGGGAAAATTGCACATTGCTCCACAAGTTTGGGCCAGAAATTGTACTGCGAAATATCTTCGTTAAACCATCGGAGCTTATATAATTGCATGATTCAAATCTATGCAATTTATTATGGGGACAAATTTATGATAGGCCAGCCTATTATATAGTATGCATGCAATCATGGTCCATCAATACCTGAAACAAATCCAGTGCATGTTCTTGATAACCGTGTGATAATTATTATGGTTGGACGTTATAATACAGTATTAAACTTCATAGCTATACCCCTCTCCATGGTGCTATAGTCAACATATACCTCTATAAAAGTACTAGTTCCAAGTTGATCCATACCATGCAGTGCTAGTACGTATTTGTTGAATGTACACATGTTCTCTTCTCCCATAATCTAATTGCTGCTTCAATCATACGTGCTCTGCATGGATAAACCTTTGTCAATTTGCACTTGTCTTTTGGTCCTAACGGGAAAATGATTACATGCAGAATCAGCAATAAAGGTACCCTACCTGACGCCATACCACGCTATAGCAGCCTAAGTGAAACTATAATTATATCTATACTCTAATACATGCGCAAACACCTGCATGTGTGTACTCTTAAGTCTACCTATAATACTATACTCTGGTAAGTGATTGGTTTATTTCAACACCAAAAGTAAACATTATATATAATTATACTCATCAGGAGAGTTGTATGATAATTATAATTATTAACACAACAACATTAACACAACAACAAGATGATACTGAACATCGGAAGTAACAGTTTGCATATAATTATGGCTAGTGTAAGTGCATCATAAATTATAGTGAGAAAGAAGCAACTGAGAATTATAAGCTGCCAGTGGTAGGGTTCACGGTCCTGAATGTTGGTGAAGTTCTTGGAGACAGATACTTCCTCTGATGCATATCCGCAGGCGGGGGTGTTAGAGGGGAGGGAGTGATAACAGACTGCACTGAACCTGACACTGGGTCCCATTCCATGTTCACAACTTTCAATGTGTGCTCATTCGAAGATGAGGAGTTTCCGCGGCATTGTGAACCAAAATCTGATAAAGAGAGAGTCAAACTTGATCTTCTCGACTGCTGTTCCTCTATAGCTGATACCTCAATGAGAGGTGTGTCATTTTCTAAAGAATCAGCGTCTTCTTCATCCCATACGATTCTGCTTCTGGGACTCTTTGTACTGCCCTCAGGCTCTTGGCTGCTTAGCGACTTGATCAGTTCCTCAATAAAACTATCGTCTATGATCTGCGAAGGTGCAGTTGATTGTTCCTCATCACTGTAACTAGTCACCATTTTCCCCTCGGGTATTGCTCCTAGGCTCAGTCTTCGCTGATGTGTGATGCTTTGTACAGAGCTTCTTCTTAGTGAAACAGAGCGAGAACGATTTAAGGTTTTTGAGCTAGATTCCCCAAGTGACTGCAATAGTTGAATAACTTCATTTTGAGTTTTGTGTTTGATCATGTTTGGTAGTGCCAGGGTTTCTAGGTTGTTAGCGAGTCCAACATCATGAAACAACAGGTCTTCATCTTCATCCACACAGTCATCCTCTGCTGAGGCTTGTGAGTAATCGTTTGATTTGAAGTGTTTATTGGGTGTGGTATTTGCCTCTTTGGCAGAGGTGTTTTGTATTTTTGTAGCCTTTTCGTTTGGTGTTGATCTCGATTTCTTTTGCACAATGATTACTTCAGAACGTACTGTAGCTCTGGAGCTTCTACCAGATTTTAATCCATGTTTTGATTTGCTATCACCAGTGCTAGAACATCTGAGATGTTTTGGTGGATAGTTGCTGTAAGGATATAGCTTTCTCGGCTTGCCCACAGAGTCAACATTGTGAGGTTCTTGACGAGGATTGACTTTGATCTGAGAGTTCACCTTCGAGGATACCTTTTGTGAGACTGCACTCTGCAATTTGCTAGTAGTTGCAGTACATGTAGCACACAAGTAACCATTCTGACTGGCTCTGCTCCTAACTTGCTTCCTCTCCTCGCAAGCAGAGGGTGTAGACAATCGAGTGGCCTGTTTCTGTTCTAACCACTCCTCAAAAGCACAATCAGCAACTTCCATTCTCAGCCTAGAGTGTAGGGCCAGATATTCTTTGTCTTGTTTTTTCCGAAATTGCTCTTTTTTCAACATTACATCCAAATCAGTATCCTTTTTATTTGCCCAATGAAGTGCTTTTAGGAGTCTTGCACACTCGTGTTTTCCGTGAAGACAGGCAAAGTTATACGCTGTGCTCCCACTGTCATCCTGAATAATTAGATACAGTATAAGTTACTAATTGAATGGCTATTTTGAAGTGCTTACAGCTTTGCTGATGTCTACTCCAAGATTAAGTAGAAACTTCAAGCTCTTTATATGACCAAATCTTGCCGCTATGTGTAGTGGCACTTGTCCAACTTTGTTTTCCCTGAACAAAACAGCATAGATCGAACAATTTGTGGTGTACAGCTTATACGGGCCCTACCTATCCAAGTCTCCACCATTGTCTAACAACAGACGTACAAACTTGATGGTAATTTTTCCAAGGCTGCTCGCTAGCACAGTGTGCAGAGCTGTGTCTCCGGTAGATGTGACCTGATCATTCACCCCATTGATGTTGTTCTCCAGCAGATACTTCACACAGTCAAACATGCCATGTTTAGCTGCCAGATGGAGGCATTTCAAGCCCTACATGGCATAATTACATAGTGCAAGCCATTAACTAGAAAAATGCTATGTAACATCATAGATAATATAATTCTGTGCTCTTTATCTAGGGTAACATCTAGCTATAATTAGCTGCTCAAGAATTATTTTTTACCTCTTTTGTCATGCTGTTTGGACTGATGCCTCTTTCCAATCCCCTCTTTAGCCAGCCAATGTCCCCTATGGTACAGGCTAGTAGTACATCATTCATTGCAGCCATTTCTCACACCATTGTGATGTTTGCTTGCTAGCGGTTGTAAAAGGGGTGGGTCTGGTAACGCGTTTAGCCACAAGTTGATGAAATTCATAGCTAAAATAAAAATATTTTCGACGCCCACGCGAATCACAACAAACGTAACATGTCATCGTAGCCAGGAAAACAGTTTCCATGCAACTTGAAGCTTTCCAGCACCCAGGGTCATCTTGTAGTTTTAATTAAAGCAGAGTAGCCTATATAGCCTTATAGTGTCTGACCTAGGGAGGAAGGGGTAGGTAGATTATCAGGGCCGGCCGGCCGTAGTAGTCTATAGTTTAGGTTTGCAGGGTGACAAAATAACAGCTGAAAATGTTTACTAAAAAAAAAATCAATCAATCAACTGTTATTTCATATCCTCTGAATATGGCAATTTCCAACTTGCTGTTGCACCAACTTATAGTCTTAGAGCAACTAACAGTGATCGAAGCTCAGCCTAAAAAAAAGGTTATTCTCAGCAGTCAGCATATGCATGCTCATCAGATAGCCCCCTGCCCACATCTCAATTTTGTGACATCACTCTAGCATTGAGCATGTGCAGATCAATAAGATCTGGAATGCCAGGGCTCCCAGCCCCCCCGCTCGCGCTATCTACGGCCCTGAATTATAACATTGTGTTTGCATTCATTGACAGAGTTAGAAGATTAAATGTGTGACTAGAGTAGCCATAGACTATGCATAGACTTAGCTACTGGAGATTGCAGAATCTTTGCAACACATGAACAGAAGTGTACGTGTGTTGAGCACTGTAGTTCCTTATAATTATGGGAAATGCTCATATAATTAAGTAGTAAAACAGGCCACAGTGTGTACACAAAATCCATATAAGGAACGGGTACGGGTAACGCTCTACGCTTTTACTGGTGTGTTGCAAAGATTCTGCAAACTCCAGTACCATAGATTATTTATGACACACATGCTGGTGACAAGTGACAACATACACTGGTGCTTGACGTAATACCTCTTTCTTGATGACAATCTATATACCGTCCAGTATTTTATTACAAAACAGTCAATACAAATTGCAATACAAAAGCTTTCAGTGAGAACACACATTACAAGCAATATATATGACATGCATGTACCTCTACAGCTAATTCCCAATTAAATATTCATGGTTTGTAGGCTATTACATCATTGGAATATTTCTGTATTTAGCCTCACTCCTTATCGACTACTTGTCTTCACTGCCTCGAATCCAGGCCTTTTTCCTCAAAGCGGCCTATAATTATAGGCTCTCTCTGTGGTTCAAAGAAAGGGTGTGGTCTCATTCACACCTATACAACATTGGAGAAACCACAATTTAAAAAGGCGTGGTGCCTACTTGATTTTTGTTTATTTCTAATTGGGCTGTACGAGAGTCCATGCACGTTGTTGCCAGCCCCTCGGCTCGCAGGCAGGGGCTGAGATATGTGACGATCTTTACCAACATAACCTGCCGAATCATGTTTGTGATTTTACTTGAGCACCATGCAATAGGTTTAACTATAATATGTACCGGGTATCTTTCAACACACTCAAAACATGCGAAGTGAAAAAACTACCAGACAACAAAAAGCCGGAGGGGAAAACAAAACTAGATCTATAAAATTATATACATGATCTATATACTGAGTTCTATTAACTAGTACATGTACATTATGCAGATATCTATTTAATCGTTTTATCTACGACAAAAAGGTGCTATTTCTACAAAGTTGGCTAAATGCTAAATGTGATCAAATACTCGGGATAATTCTGGGCATCCTGAAACACAACAAAAATACCAGGAGCAGCAACATTATCCACAACGCTGTCAAAAGTGATGTGAGCATTCTTGCTTGGATCTTTCACTGGAGGGACCAGCATGCCTCCAGCACCCCTTGTGAATTCCCCAGTAAGGACTCTGGCCAGATAGATGTACTTGTAACCATTAGCATCAGGTGGAGAGTAGGTGTCTCTGGCAGAGTACTCAGCATCACGAGCAAAATACACTCCTTTGCCATACACGGTGGCTGTGTGCATGCATGTGTATGTATTAGTTATTGCCCAGCCAGAGTTCGCCCCCGAGGGTATTATGTCATCCAGTGCAATATATGGCATGTTGCACGAGGGCGCCTGCAATAACTAACTTGTTGCCTAATGACGTTAAACTCGTCTGACTAGTCATATAAGTCGTAATAAAAGACATGTTTTGGGATTAGTGTATTCATTAGTTTGCTGAATTCCATAGTAAATTTTAGGTTTTCTTATACCACTTCTAGTTTTAAAAGTAGTACATTTGTAGCCTATAAAAGGGACCAAATGGTGGAATGGTGGGGCATAAGTCCCAAAACGGATATCTCTTAAAGAAATCTACTGCATTTACACAGTGCAAGTGCATATAAATAATCCAGTGATTCTGAAGCGCTTCTATAATACATAATTTTATTATAATATACATTAATTAACCCGAGGCGCGTGGGCGGCCACGGGTTATAGTAGTCGTTTGGTTTGTTTGTTTGTTAACCCGAGGCGCGTGGGCGGCCACGGGTTATAGTAGTCGTTTGGTTTGTTTGTTTGTTTGTTTGTGACAGGTGAATCTACTCAACTGGATGCCACAGCACTGCGTTTACAGCATGGATAGCCTTCATACAACAAGTTATTAATTTTAATAGTGGCAGAATTTAATGTTAAACCTTCGTTGTCAAATAAAAACGAGCAAAAGCTAAGAAGCTTGTGACTGGGTCTGCTTACCTGGATGCTCTAGCACTGCGTTTACAGCATGGGTAGCCTCCACACAACAAGTCAGTACTTCTAATAGTGGCAGCTTTCGGTGTTAAAGCTTTGTTGTCTAATAAAAGCGAGCAAAATGTAGCTTGAACAGAACTTGCACATGCGTTACTTATAACTGAAGTGATCCTGTACCAGGTCCAGAAACAATGGAACAGGGTCACTAAAGTAGAAAGCTGTATATACCAGGAACAATGGGACAGGGTCACTAAAGTAGAAAGCTTGCTTTAGCTGACAGGGATCCATGCAGGACCTGGAGCCATACTTCTCTGAGACTCCAGGCTTCTTTGCTGTGATCCTAATCCAATCTATCTATAGTACTACTACATGTTCTCAAATGTTTCAGCATGCCTCCAGTCTGGTTTAGTTTTATTGCTCCTGAGTTGCTGTGCAAGTCATGCATGATGATGATAGCAACATCACTATATGCACTGCATTATATCAGTCTTCTGGTTTCTTTATAATCATGTCACCAGCCGAGGGTTTGCACTTTAGTGCTCTAGTTTGTTTGTTTGTGACAGGTGAATCTACTCACCTGGATGCCACAGCACTGCGTTTACAGCATGGATAGCCTTCATACAACAAGTTATTAATTTTAATAGTGGCAGAATTTCATGTTAAACCTTCGTTGTCAAATAAAAACGAGCAAAAGCTAAGAAGCTTGTGACTGGGTCTGCTTACCTGGATGCTCTAGCACTGCGTTTACAGCATGGGTAGCCTCCACACAACAAGTCAGTACTTCTAATAGTGGCAGCTTTCGGTGTTAAAGCTTCGTTGTCTAATAAAAGCGAGCAAAATGTAGCTTGAACAGAACTTGCACATGCGTTACTTATAACTGAAGTGATCATGTACCCGGTCCAGAAACAATGGAACAGGGTCACTAAAGTAGAAAGCTGTATATACCAGGAAGAATGGAACAGGGTCACCAAAGTAGAAAGCTTGCTTTAGCTGACTGGGATCCATGCAGGACCTGGAGCCATACTTCTCTGAGACTCCAGGCTTCTTTGCTGTGATCCTAATCCACAGTGCATATATCTATAGTACTACTACCTGTTCTCAAATGTTTCAGCATGCCTCCAGTCTGGTTTAGTTTTATTGCTCCTGAGTTGCTGTGCAAGTCTAGTCTCGCGAGCAGACGTGGGAGGGAGGGTGGAGTGGCAGAGCAGAGGAGGCTGGACAGTGAAGCGAATAGCCAATGCAGAAGACCAAGCTGACCTGCAATCTGATCTAGACCATCTTGTCACATGGTGCAAGGATAGTCTCGCGAGCAGACGTGGGAGGGAGGGGACTAGTGCAAGTCATGCATGATGATAACAACATCACTATTAGTCTCATGAATCAGCCGCCGTTCCTTCCAAAAGAACGGCGGCTGATTCATGAGACTACATCACTATATGCAGTCTTCTGGTTTCTTTATAATCATGTCACCAGCCGAGGGTTTGCACTTTAGTGCTCTAGTTTAAAAACTTACCATTTTGGCCACAGTAGGAGCGATTAAACCCTCCGTGGTTGATTGTGGGACAATTGTCTGGTTTGGTTCCATGAAAAAGTTGTCTTTCATTTTGGCATCCCTGTGGATTGAGCTTATCCATTTTCTTCTTTCTGGCAATATATTGTGAATAAAGGGTTGGATTTTGAATCCTTTCGATTCTTATAATTGAGCTATAAATATGACTCTGAGAAGATGGACGTTGAAGTGTTACTGCTTGTAGCTGACCTAAATGAGCTCTTGATGGTATTGAATGTAGTAGTTTTTGCTTTGCGTTCACTGATTGCATACTGGCATTGAATTTTTGCTGGATGCCTTGATATTCTTGGCTCTTAGAGTCCAAATCAACAACATGGACAATCTCCTCTTTGCCTGTACTTAAGTTTATGGGCATCTTCACCCATTCTTTTGGTGTTTCTAAAGAGCAGAAAAGTACATACAATCAGAGGGCATAATTATGATTATAATGCAGACAATGTTACCTTCTTGTACTTTTTTAAGAAGATCAACACGGTTGACACTGCATTTGGAATCTTGTTTGGTATGATCAATTTCCTCATTCTTTTCAAAATCAATAGTGAAGTCTGTGTGATCAGGTTGTGACGTGTGCCGATAGTCCCCTTTCCCACTTCTGTAGCGGTAGGCATTTTCAATCTCGAGATTTTCTTCTTGAGAATATTCTTCTTCATCACCATTTGAGTCAGTTCTAAACCATTTTATCGTTTTGTACACTTGTTCTGAATCTTTTTTCCTTTTAACAGCCCTTTCAACTTCGGATAAGAGCTCCATAGCAAAGCATTGCATTTTGTGCACGTTGGACGCATCACCTTTGATCTTGATGGTGTTCAGAGGATCAGGATCAATTTCAATATATACATCAAGCTCTTTTGATTTACTTTGGAGTCTACTCACTTCTTCAGGGGACAAATTATCGATAAATCGATTTTCTACTTCATTAGATATGAATGTTTCCTCTATTAGCTTCTCAATGCCCTTCTCAGCTGCATTGACAGAGGCATTGGTTTTTCCATAAACTCTGATGACTACTTCCTGATTTATGTCGTCAAATGTCACTGTAACTGGGCTTTCACTTGCTGAGGCTTCTGACCGAGATGGAAACACAAAGTTGATTGCCCGCTCAATAAATCCAGGAGTTTCGAAAGACGCTGGATTCTGAAACACTTGGATAAACTTACTGCAGTCATCATGTGAATACAAAACAATACGAATCTGCTTAAGATATGAGAGAATAGGTGAGACCTGCTGAATTGCTTTGTACATCCCAAGAGCAGCAACTTGTGCAGGATATCCATGGATACCAGTTCCAATAGCTGGCAATGCAATAGATTTGTACTTCATATTCTCAGCTTCTTGTAGACAGGCTACAATTAGTTTCACAAATTTTTTGTCATCTTTGCTCTCAAAAACGATGTGAAATAATGTTTTTGATTTGAGGTCACCTGTAACAGGCGTGAAAATCACTTTTCCTTCTGTCAGTTTCCCAAAATTAGCTAATACAGTATTGCATGTTTCTTGTAGATTATGTCCACCTTTCCGTAGAATTGCTCCTGCTACTCCCTGGCCAGTAAGTTGCATGGTAGAGTTTGTAGGGACTACAATTGTGTCTGTGTCTTGGTCACCAATATCCCCTTGTATAATCTTTACTCGCAACTGACCAAATGATACAGTACAATCAGTTCCAGGAACGACTGCATTCTTTAATGGTGGTTGCGAATAGGACCTGGGCTTAACTCGTTTAGGTACTCGTGTATGTAAAATCGACTTTGGAATGTGAACTGCAGATGGATTGCTGGTAGTCTGGGAGTTTTGGATTGCTGTTTGGAATGCTTGGTATGTGTCTGCCATAAATATGACTAAATGAACAGTAGATATGGATGATGCACTAGAAGCAAAAAACGATTGAATTTCATCCACCATTACTTCAGCAGCAATATTGTTAGGGAAGCGAAGGTTTCCTGTTCCAATGGATGGGAAAGCAACAGAACTTACATTAAGTTTTGAGCATGTTTCGAGGCAAGAACGAATAACTTTCCTCAGAACCTGTGTGATCGAACTAATATAGTAATAGTCAAAAATTAAGACTCGGAATCACCTTTTGAGCTTTCCCCCCTGGCTGATCAAAGTTGGGAACAACTGTATGCAGTATGTATTGACACCGTATGTTTCCAGGCTTTGTAGGTACTACATCTCCAGTCCTGATCGGAGCCCTGGCTGTACATTCAGTTTGTAATGTTTGGCCGCCAGCTCTGAGTAGAGCTTGGGCCACAGCCCCTTGAGAAAGGTCAAGGTTGCGGTTGGCAGAGTTCACGTAGACATCGGCCTGTATAAATTAATATTATTATATGGCGCAATAATTATTAGTTCCAAAAATTTTATAATTATGGTATTTGTATCTATAGGGGGTACTCTTTTTGTCAACTGGTATAGAAAAAAAATATTCAGGGGTACACTTTTTAGTGTAGACTGCCAAAAAAACATTTGGGGTGCTCTTATCAGTTTAGGTACACAATTCATTTTTTGAAGGTACCAATAAATTATACTCTTCCATAATAATTATAATGACCTGAACTGGAAAGAGTACCCTCAAATATATTTCCATACAGCATGCAGGGTTTCATCTATAGTGCATGGGGGGCACAGTGGCGTTTCTAGGAATATCAGTAGGAGGGTGCTCGGGTCGTGCGAGCGGCAAAAATTTGGGTCCCGCCCACGCACCAGAAGCCACACCCACGTTAAGGGACACACCTTCATTATACAAAGAACAATCACAATAGTAAAGAAGATATCAACTCTACCATGCATTGCCTACAACCATAGATAGAGTATGCTACAACTGACTCATCTTAGCTATATCAAATGTTACGGTGTATGTGTAGAAGAGATAGTCCAGTTAGTCGATTGTTCTGTGTGATTTTACTGCTGTCTTTATTCTCTTCAGATCACTGAAAGATCTCTCTGCTGAGTAGCTAGTGACAGGCACAATAATTATACTATCACCAAGAAAATCTGTATCAAAATTTCTCTACCTGGTAGAGTGTGATCAGGTTTTTCTAGTCCTCTGCTGGGGATGGTTAGGTCACTTTCTGAATTATATAGACACTGACAGTGACAAGGAACAACTTTCTGATGCAGATTCTTGACTTGTACTATTTTGTAGCATGCCAATTTTGATAAGTCACAGTACGCATGCCCAGCTAGGAAACTTGGAGGTGTGGTCTCCAATCAGCTCTTCTGCGAACTCTAGTGCAAGCTCAGGCTAGGAAACTTGGAGGTGTGGTCTCCAATCAGTTATAAAAGCTCTTCTGCGAACTTTAGTGCAAGCTCAGGCTCAGCTCCCAGCTATCCAGTAAGTTCCAGTAATTAATGTTAAGCTTAGGGGGTGCTTGAGCACCCTGAGCCCCTAGCTGGATACGCCACTGGGGCATGGGGGAAGCTTCCCCCCAGAATGCCCCCCAAAAGAGAGGAGAAAATAGGAGGAGAGACTGAGAGGGAGATAGGGAGAGGAAGAGGGAGAGGGAGACCCAACATTTTCTAGATGCGGTCTTTTGCTACATGTATAGCTTTGCTATAGAGGATGATTGGTCATTATCTATTCACAATTTCAAACCAGTACATGGAGTTGCCTGTCAATGCACTTTGCTAGGAGTATAGATCGCTATAATAGGCACTAACAACAAACAATATAGGGGTGTGGTGACTGGAAGTGGGCATGGCTTCAACTTTTTTGCGCTAGAGTGCATGGTTCTTTTTCAAGCTTCCCCCCCAAAGATCTCTACTTAGGGGTGTGGCTTGTATTTCTAGAGCGCATCCATAGAGTTTGAGTACCATTATTGACGCCATGCACTCTAATTTGAATATTTGTAGACGAAAATGGCCTGTAGCCAAACAGTGGGAGCAAACCTTTGTCAAAGGCACAGCGTAAGGGAGAATTTAAGCACAGACAGTAGTATAGTACAGACAGTATAGTATCTAAATAAGCAGAAAGTGTATGTCTAAGAAGAAAAGATTTGTGTTCATGTATCTATTCAGACTATTGTTAGTACATATGCATCTATTATCTACTCTATATGGTATCATTGTCGTGTTTTGTGGCTTACCGGTATACAAGAAATTCTCTAACATGTGGGGATGAGCGCGCGCGCATGCGCATTACATCCACAAGGGTGTCTGCAAAGATCAATATGGCTACTATATAGCTAGCTGCTTTAACATAACTTTTCTGACTTTGTAGCTAACAAAAAGCTAGCGCTTTAGTGCAAGGCTTAATTCATATGTTGAAGAAAGTTTGTGCAAGCAGATGATGCTATGAAAAGACTGCAACAGCCTTCAATGTAAGTTAAACTAGCCATAACTCGAGAACGAAGCTTTAGTTTGCTAATCAAAATCCAAGACAACGTGGCTAGAACCCTATAGAAGCTGTTAGTTTTCGTCACATTGCAACCATTGAGCATGCAGTTACAGCTGGAACAGACAAACAGACAAACAGACAAACCAGACAGACAAACAGACAGACACACACAATGCACACATGCACACATGCACACATATTATCCCTCGTGCGGCTACGCCTCGAGGCATAATAAGGGATCTGATGAAGGCCTTCCCACTTCTCCAGAAGCTAAGGTATGTGTACAAAATCTGCTCGCAACTGTATGGTCGTGCCACCAGCATGTCCTCTAAGCTTGTGCTACATAGCCCAGGGCTTCCGCCTCTGTTGACTCAACGAGCCATCAACAATCTCTGTAGCCAACAGTTCTCTATAAATCAGCTCTCTCCTCAGCTATTAGCACGTACATTTCCAGCTAGCGTAGTTGCACCAGATCCCAGTGTTTAAGGGACTGTCAACCATGAAGATTCAGGGTGTCATACATGCAGGATTTTGAAGTAGAAGGGGGAAATAAGAAGAAAATGTTGCTAAACAAAGGTCATGCAACTGTTATTTTAATACCCTACTGAGCTATTAGTATGCAAAATTGCCACTCAGTCATACAACACAACATGAACGCAAATTTAGGGGGGGGGAAATTGGAGCTAGGGGGAGATATCCGCCCCATGTTGTATGACACCCTGAGATTGACATAATTATACCAGTGCACTCAAAATTAATTTTAAGGGTGTGCTCTAAATAGAAATACAAGTCACACCCTTAAGTAGAGGTTAAAGTACGTGTACTTTAACCCACGTACTTTAACCTTAGAAATTATTTTGGGGGTATGGAAAAATATTGTTAATTAAGGGTACTCTTCCAGTCAGAAAAAATTATTTTGTGTATTTAAAGCACCCCCAAGTGATAGTCTATACACTAAAAAGTGTACCCCTGAATATTTATTTTCTATACCATGCAGTTAACAAAAAGAGTGCCCACTAGATACAAATACCGTATTATACTCTAATTTTGGCACTAATATTGCGCCATAGTATGATAATATTAGCACAATATCTGTATATAATGTGCTAAGCTAAGTTACAATGCTACTAAACCCCACCTGAACGTCCAGGAGACCACCTTGGTGAAGCTTAATAGGAGCACTTCCTTGATGTAAAGGCACAGAAGCATTAGCTTTCTTCTTTCGACCTTTGGGAGTAGTTCGATTTGATTGGCTTCCATAAAAGGATGGTAGGGGTTGAGGGTTATAGGTAGTAGTAGCCTTACGGGCTTGTTCCATCTGAATGCTGGCTTTGGGGAGTAGACTTTGAAGAGTCGAAACAAACACAATTGAGTCAGGTTCCTTGTACAAAACAAGATTGATTTCTTGTATTGTAGATGAAGCATATTTCTCACTGTATTCAATAAATGTTTTGACCATTGTTAGTGCACATTTGTCAAGAGGGAAGCCATAAACTCCAGAGCTGATTGCAGGGAATGATATCGAGCGAAAATTATGGCAAGATTGCAAACTTTGAAGGCATGATTTTCTTAGCAAGGCTTCTTCCTTACTACGTCCACCTTGCCATCTTGGTCCAACGGCATGAACGAGGGCTTTGCAAGGGAGATTTCCAACATTCTCTGTCAGCCACGCACTCCCTGTATCAACTTTCCCATGTTTTCTTACGTAATTATCAGAGTCAGATTGAATTATTGGTCCCCCTTTCTTAGCAATTGCTTGAGCGACTCCGCCAATGTGTTTCAGATCTTCATTAGCCGCATTTACAATTACGTCTGTTCCATCAAACTCGGTAATATCTCCAACAAATACATTTACCTTTTTACCTCCTTTGGGTAAGAGTGCTGTACATTTCTTGACAAACTTAGCAGAATAATTATCACCTGTCAATACAGTTTCATATGCTTCAGTAACTTCAATTACAACACGGTTACGAGCCTCAATTCCATATAAGAAAGTTCGGGCCTTCTCCGATCGAAAATACTTGCAAGTACCGGGTTGATTTTTCTCAATGTTTCGCTTGCAAACCTTTGCTTGTACGCATGAAAGCTCGTTGGTAATTTGCTCTACGTGAAGCTTATCACCTTTAAAGATCAGGGTGCAGCTATCTTCATCTCCATTGGTAGGCTCTTTGCAGGCAACTTCAAGTTGGTTGCACTTTTTAGTAATAGACAGCCATTCTGGTCGCATATGTGTCTGGAAGAGCCTCCAAACTCCTGCCTCGATAGTGAACACCACTTCATCTGTACACTTTTCCTTAATGTACTGGAGCAAATGCTTTGAACACTGCTGAACATCTTCTTGAAACCCACAACTATGAGCTCATTGTTAAGAGTACTGATTACGACTTTGTTTTGATTCTCAAGCTCCTGGCACAGTGGAGGATAATCTTCTAGTTGAGATTGCAATAAAACGAATGATTTGGAAAGTGGATTCTTATGTGTAGTCACAGTTTGCTTCAATTTTTTAATAGCATCGTCAGCTGATTTTTTTCCACTTAATTCACACAGGAAGCTCAGCTTGGAATTTCCACAGTGTACAGCTAGCGGATAGGACTGTGTGCGAACAAAGCTTAGAAGTCTTTGGTAGCCTAATGTGCTTTTGAGGAAGACATTGATTCTTTGGTCAACTACAATTGGCACGTCCAAGTGAACCTTCAGCTCATTAACCTCTTGGCGAAGCTCATGAATATCTTTAACCGTACCTCTTACAGATAGTGCATTGTGACTTTCTTGAGGGTCAATTTCAATCAAAGAAAAGCGTTTCTTTATTTCAGGAAGTTTGAATGTCACTAAGAAGGTAAATTCTTGTGGACTCAAAGAAATGTCAAATTGGGTAATGGTGTATCTATCAGATATATTCTCTATCATTTTTTTGGCATGGTCAACTATTAGTTTTTCACCTGCAATTGACAGTTTAGCATTATTTTCTCCAAAATTGTAAACAAATGATGGAGCTTCATTTTGAAGATTAGATAGTTGTCCTAAGATATCAGTAAATGCATCCTTGGGAATTGATTGATTCTGCTC
This sequence comes from Halichondria panicea, assembly GCF_963675165.1. NCBI lineage: Eukaryota > Metazoa > Porifera > Demospongiae > Suberitida > Halichondriidae > Halichondria > Halichondria panicea. Next base: position 2,202,271 of record NC_087378.1, read on the forward strand.
TTCAGAAAATGTTTCCTTGATGTAAGATTCTATCTGTGTCTTGCAATTCTCCTGCCAATGAGCAGGTGTTTGCTTTGTAGAGGTGACTGTTATAATTCCAGTTTTTGTTTCAATTTCCAGTTTGACTCGAAGTGTATCAAGACGATGGTTTAGGTCTTGAGTATTCTTGCTAATTGATAGTGCAAGTAGTGGTTTCACATAAATTTTAAAGTAACTCGGAATACTTGTGGGTTTTGAGGTATTCGGTATTGCGGCTGTAGCATGATTGACCTCCTGCTTAGTAACACACAACAGATCGTTTAACTCAATTGAAACGTCATTGCCCAAACTGCTCGAGTGAGAATGCTTTAAAACTTCTTGGGCATCTATTATATTATACATGTAATAATTATGGTTCAGGTATGTCTGTATGTACCTTTTGCATTCTTGAATGATACCACTGCTTCACCGTTCCCCAGAAGCTCAACACGTTGAACTACTTCAACGCCTTCACTAGAAATCTTGGACTCAAAATAGAGGCTCAAAAAATCATCATCATAATGATCGCTTCTAGTCACATTTGATATTCGAATGCTACTGCACACTTTGTACAGTTCAGCTTCAACTTTAGCTTTTCGGAGAGGTTTTTCTAGAATACTCGAAATCATTCTCTCCAATTCTATAGGTTAATACAAATGACGTGTATACGTTTGCTTGACATTAAATAAGAATGTTACCAGTGATTGGGTAGTCTCTTGTGAAAGTGATAACTGCTACATCTCCCACACGTTCAACTTTGAAATTATCCTCCACTTCCATCTTCAGTCGTGTAGAGAGATATAATTGAAAAAACTCATCATCTACATCAGCCGGGATCTTTTGAAGAAAGAGCTTATTAGGTTCATACTCTCTCTGCTCTTTAGATGGACGTGTCTTCTTCACATATTGCAACTCCAAAGGTTGCTTGAACAGGGAGTGACTTTCTTTTGCCAGGACGCAGGCAGCAGCTGCACACAAATATGTAATTTAAAAGAAAGAGACGAATAAACAAACCTTCTGGAGTGTGGAATATCACATGGGCAGTTTCAGAGTCAATTATTTTGATTTCTTCCACGCAATCTTTAGAACCACCAGATCTGGAGTTTTCAAAGTACATTTCCAGCACCTCAACTGCAATGACCCGTGGTATGCTCTTCACCTCAATAGTACATTGTTCAGTTCCAGAGGCATTCTTGTCCGTCCCATCATCTTGTGTGAAAACTGGGCTAGAATTATCAAATTCCACAGAAAAAACATCCCCTCTAAGTTTGTGGTTCTTAGTCTTGATTCTTGACATTTCTGGTAGTGCGAGGAGATCAAATTTTAGACGATGAACATGTGTGTCAGCTAGGGCATATACCTTCACTGGTTACGCCTGAAACCAGAGCTCTTGCCTTCCCATTTCCAAGGAGATCTATTGATTCTACTTCAACATTGTCTCCTAGAGCAGCACAATAAATCTCCAGATCACCCTTTGATATATTTAAAGATAATGAAGAGAAAAGCATATATCTAGTAGGAGCGGTCGAGCCAGGCTTTTCTGTAAGGAATGACACTCACATCTTGTTACAATTGCACTATATCTACAGCTGTTGTATACATGTACCTGTGTTGTCTTTTCCTAGAGCTCCATTGTTTGTAACTTGTTGCTGATGAGATACCTCAGGTAATCTTGTACAACTGAGGTTTTGTAGAGAGTGATTTCCAGACATATCTCCCACAGCTGGATTAATTATGTTATGTTAAGTATATAATTATGTACAGAACTTTCCTGGAACATGCCCTTTGTTTAAATTTTGCTTACATTGTCTAGGAGATACACAATGTACTGGTGGCATTTCACTGAGACACACTGCAGGTGTACTGGTCATCACCAACAGGGTGGAAGCTCCTATCTCTGCTGGTGATGCACTAAAAACATTCTGAACAATGGTTCCTTTTATACTGGCAGGCATAACCTTCACTGTATTGCTTACTGTTGCTGGAGAATCTGAAAAAGATATCACAATGTTTGTACATCATATTAATAAAGTTATGCTCACATGACACTGCAGAAGTCTGAGGCGGTTTGCTGGCTTGAACAGATTCTTCCAACTGTAGTTGACCTTCCAGTTGATAGGCTTGTCCAGAAGGCTTTGACAATGGAGGCATTTCACTGTAAGACACAGTGTCGCTAGCACTGTAGCTAGTGGCTGGACCAGTTGTTGATGTCCCAATTGAAGCACTGTTGAAGCTGGGTAGCAGAGAGAAACTAGCCGTTGGATCTGTCATCAATGGAGTATTTAGGTATAATGAATGCCATTCATGAACTACAGTTACATGTGCTGATTATTTGCTGCTCACGTGTTACGTTCATGGATTCACCAGTTGCACTCATCGTACTGGGTTCAGCTTGTGCGACGGAATACTGTCCAAACGGCAACTGCTGTTGCAAGGAAGGCACCCCGCTGGATTGCTCTGGTATTTTGGTTTTTGAAGCAGTCATCTTATATTGTGCATCACCAAAGCTTAGTAAGGTGGGTGGACTGGAGTAACTGGCAGGCGGCATGGGTGCAGTTGCTTCCGGTTTTTCTGAAACAACCATCCCAGTGTTAACACAAAACCATACCATGAAAGATTGATTCACATGAAACACACCAGGTGCTTTGCTACTTCAACTATATTCATAGGGGAAGAAATGTAGTGTAGTGTAGTTCCATGTAATGAAGTTATGATTACTGTTGCCTTCCAAGAATTTACTATTATGTGTTATACAAGGGAATTTCCATAGAACTTAAAAAGCAACAGTCTTATAATTATTATGCCAAATACCAAGAGCGCATTAAAGAGAGAGAGCGTGTAACTTACGCATCCACTACAGTACGGGCAGAATTCAAAACCACTACTATAAAAAGAACTATTCTTGAAATTGCTCACTGCTGCATGTGCATGGAATGTAGTCCCACGTGACCATAGTTCTATTTATAGTAGTGGTTTTGAATTCTGCCCATACTGTAGCAGACGGAAGTTACACGCTCTCTCTCTTTTATGCGCTCTTGCAAATACCCAATAGGGGGCTTGAGTTAGCAATCCTAGACAAATTAATTCAACGAAAATTGTTCTTTACTTTTATTATTGCTATAACGTGAATGCATGGCCGGTAATCAATCAACATACGAAAACTATTCAACGAAATGCTTTAGAGGCCATTCCACAAAATAAGTTCCTCGAAAAGTTCGCGCTATACGGTACATGAAATCAAGCAAACAGCACCTTTAACTTTACATGGTTGCACTCACTGAGTTCAACATATTCAGCCAGGACGCCAACTCCGGATGGTCTACTCGATCCCGATCCCAATGGAGTTTTATTATGACTTGCCAATCCACCAGGCTTTATTTCATCGATGCTCCTTCTAAAGCCTTTACCAGCTCTTCCTCTAGCCCTTCCTCTAGCCCTGCCTCCTTTTGACTGTTGTATTCTTTCTGCAGTTAGACTTTGCAGTGGAGATGTAGAGGGATCCTTAGCACTAAGCTTAGACTTTTCTGGTGTGCTAGCTCCCTTTTCTACATTTTGCTGCATAAGAGAATTGGGAGGACCACCAGTACTTTCACTATGAGTTTCAGAAGGCTCCATTACTACTATACTGAGCGACAGGAGCCTGCTCTATGATCTATGCGCTACTAAGCTGCACAGTAGTACTGTACAGATAGCTAGCTAGCTATTTATAGAGTATAATAATTATGCAGCCAAAAATAAGTATGGGGTGGGGCTGATGCTAGAGCGACAGGATATGTGACGATATTTACCAACACACACCGTACTGTACTAGAGTCACTCTGGGCAATTAAATACACACCCGAAGATCAAAACAGTGTCACATAGGCAAGACATCCATGCAGCAGAGCTAGATTGCTTGTGGATTCTAAAGAGAAGTGAAGCCACAACATTTGCCATACCAGTGGTAAGTCGTAAATAATAATAATAATACAGAGCTAGACATAAATGATGCATGTTTGCATTTAATGTTTGTAAGATCTAGCTAGTAGAAGTCACTGCTTTAAAGTCGTTAGATACTTCAGTAGAGCATCACTGATTTCACTGTTCTGTTTCCAGAGTGCATAAAAGTGCTGTGAGCTAAGTAGGTGTTGTGGGACCAAAACATTGATAAATCTAGTCTGTTGTGAGTGTTGAAGCGTAAACCAAAGTGTCAACTAAGGCTGATTGTTCAGTCCCACCGTAATCCCCTTCACATTAGACCTAACAACTGACCATCTTCAAAAGCTACTTGCTTAGCACTAATTGTAGTGAGCAACATATCTTCCGTTTAGTATAAAAGTATAAAAGGTGCGTGCACATTCATTGTAAGGCTGTTACTTATTACCCTGTCTGTTGATAGAGCCACAACATTATTCAACAACCCCCACCTCTGAGAATGTGTAGGCTGTTTGTTGGTTCATTGCTTCAGAGCATGCGGTGTAGCACACTTAACAATACTCTAGACTTTATAGTATCGTGACAACTATTACATTGTAACCTGTCACACTATAATTATAATTATGACTGTTATAGCTGGAGTATAGTGGTTTTGCGTTTGAATCTGAGTTGCATATTTTAACTGCTTTTACTGGGAAATCTGTTGGAATGTAAGCATCATCCTACAGTGTATAGTATAGCCGGTGTGTGACATTGAAACCCATTACCGGCACAGCCTCTGCACTGTTTGTACTGCTGTCTCTACGGATACAATAACAAACATGGATGCTTATTTAGTGATGCTTTGAATCTGTATATCATTAAAAGCAACTAAGCCCTTGGTAACATGTACTGTAACCCGTGTGTGTATGTGTGTGTGTGTGTTTGTATGGTGTAATCATTATCAGGTGGACTTTTGTTGCATGATCATTAATTGGCTGTTTGTGTGTGCGGTGTAGAGGCTATGTACCTGTCTTTCTGTTCAGTGTTTATATTGTTTGATATACGTACCCAGTTATTTTAAGTAGCTTATGGTATGTGAAAATGGTATGTGAAAGTGCACTCAATAACTGTCCAATTAGGAGAACCATTCACAAACAAGAAGATGATTGGACATCAATTGTCTACGCTGCCCACTGTGTGTGACTGGAACTAGCCAGTTGTTGGGTTGTTATTGTGTGGCTTGTGGTCAGCTGTTGTTACTCATTGTAGACCATATTTGTCCATTCAAGTTTCCATGACAATTACTGACCCTAGCACTTCTGTGTGTGAAGTGGGAACCCTAAAATGTGTAGGCTCAGAGTGATAATTTGTTCCAAAACTCCACTTGCACGAGGCATACCGAATGCTATTAACCTTGCCAGTGCTTGTTATGAGCTAGTGCTAGTATAATTCCTTATTGCAGCAAAATCACGGCTGAATACAATGTTTAGGGTTAGGTTTAGTCCCATTTGGTTTCCTTCCTCCTATGTTGCACTCCTGACTGCATGTATTGACTGGACCCCCCTCCCCCCTGGGAGACTGTACTACTGAGATGACTGGACCCCCCTCCCCCCTGGGAGACTGTACTACTGTATAACTGCATGTTGCCATCCTTGTCATCTGCATAAACAAGACCCTCCATGTGAAAGCAACCACTCGGTCTACACATTAGCAACCTTTGTTGTACAGTAGTGGTGTATGTATAACTGCACTGGTGTAGTGTTACATGTGCAACAATACCCCTAGATCAATTACCCTTGAAGCAACTCTTCCTGGTGGGATTTCACCACTCATTGGTGTATTGTAATTTAATAGTAGAGTAGTCAGAAATCCTGTCATTGCTGTGTCACCATGACTATTATGGAGTAAGTGCATGGTAACTTGGGTCTGATATATATTTCCTCTCCTCTCAGACATGCCATCCAGGAGTCGCAAGTTTAGTCAGAGTGAGGTGGAGACGTGGTCTCTGGAGGGGGTCAAGGAATGGCTCGTCTCAGTGAGTGCACCCCCCACCCTTTAGTTTAACTTGTACTGTCCACAACCTGTACAACTTGTACATGTACACAATCAAGAGTAGATCGATACTTAACACAATAATTATGCATGTACCCGTCTAAGCTAGAGAGTAGGTTAATATAAATTTGTGAGTAATTGTACTTACATGTACATGTACGTACTTTATGATTATAACATTTCTAAAAAATACCGTATAGCAGGTAATTGTTGGTGCACATTTTCGTATGAACTTGCTATTCGTACAGCTAGGGATAGTTACGTTGACCGTATTGCGGTACGTAGCGTAGATTTTCGTATGATGCTCTACATTACGAAATATACGAAAATGTCCGAAAATAACCCGCTATACGGTAGTGCTGATACCATTTTGTAGGTGAAGGAATAATTCAAAAATAGCACTGTTTAATGGAACCTCTAAATACCGTATAGCGCGAAATTTTCAGGGCACTTAAATTTGTGGAATCGCCTCTAAAAGCATTAGTTGAATAAGTTTCGTGGATGACCTCTAAACATTTATTGAATAAGTTTTGTGGGTTGACTGCTTACCGGAAACACTCTCAAGTCACACCTTCTACCTTTGTATGTTATAGTTATTAACAAACATGTGTAGGATCCAATCCACGAAACAGCGAAAATTATTTAAGCCCCTTGATGTTGCGCTATGTACGATAACACTATGAAATGTCCTGTTCAGAGGCGGTTGGACACGAAGCCCTAAAACATAATGATGCCTTCTTAAACGCTTAAACCTTGACCCAAGCTCTTTTCTAGCTAGCAGGCCACCTTTTCGTTCTGGGAATAGGAGTATACTTAGATCAAGAAGAGAAAGTATGTAGTATGTAAGAAGAAAATAGTGTTGAACTACCTCTACACAAAAACTGTACACAAGTAATGACTTGCACGTGATGAAGTATTGTAGTAAATGTTAACCGTGACGTTTTGTGGGTGTGGTACATGTAATTAACAATAATACCTGATTCTAGCTAGTCGTCCACGTTCAACGTTCAGAGCTGCTCACTGCACACTGATAGGAGACGATCTCTTCACAAAAATCTACAATAGTCGAGTTGATCCTCTTCACTTGCATTCTTTGCTCACTGTTAACAAATTCTGTGCATTGCGTAATGAATGCGCAAGCTTGCACGAACGTCATCAGTTGCGAGTTGCTCATGTGCAATTGACAGGATATCATGTTACTTTGGGCACAGTTTTGTGTAGAGGTATCGGTAGTTCGACACTCTTTTCTTCTTATAATACTCTTGCTTAGATGATGGAATAGCTGAACTGTACATTTGCTCTACAGTACGATAGGTCCTACTTTCTAAAGGTCAAAGATCAATTGGACATGAGCTTGGTCACCCCTTTGATACTGCACAATTTTTGTGTGGACCCAGTAGCTCAAAATGAACCCATTCAGCCTAACAATGGAGGGTACAAAAATAATGGCTCAACAAGCACCTAATAATTTACTGATTGTTCCACTTTTTGACCCTGTCACCTCCTCTGTGTCCTGTTTATTGAGGTGTGTGTTGATAATTGATTGGGACATGGTTGAGTGTCCCTTAGAGTCAGCTGTGTGTCAGCTGTGTGTGTTATTGTGTTGTGTAGGTGAAGTTAGAGTCTTGTGCAGAAGAGTTCCAGGAGCAGAATGTAGATGGGAGGGGACTACTGGTGAGTTTACTTCTGCTGAGCTGGCAGTGTGTGTGTAGTGTGATGCTACTAGCTTTTTTTTATAAGTATGAGCTTGTGCATTACATTGTACTTAAATTTCAGTCTTTGACTATTGATGAGATCAAGGACATGGTGCAGGGAGACAAGCAGAGAAAGTGAGTGAGTGTGTGGGAAGGGTTGTCTCTGCAATGTCCCTCGAGTGTTTGTGTAAGGTCATGGAATGTTCAAAACTAACCTCATTGTTTTGCTGACATAGCAGTTTTAAGGGATGACTTATTTCCTTTGTTAACAGCCCATAATTGATCAGATAATTATGTAGCAGTTTACATTGAAACCACCTTCACATAATAATAGAGCCGTGTGCATAAACAACAGTTTTTAACACAACATACTTGTTACTGTGTTATATATAGGACTGAAAATAAACCCAGCAAGCCAGTGTGTGTGTTAGTATAACAGAGAACATTAGAGCTTGTGTATGTACACGTATGCAGCAGTTTCACCTACAAGTAGCAAATTAGTATTTGGTACTCCTATTAAGTATCTAGCTAAATCAACTTTCTATAGTTCTTAATATCATCTGGATCACTCTGCATACCACTCAGTAATGAACGTGAGCTACATGTATAGCTACATGACAGTGTCAGACAATAGCTACTTTGTGCTGATAGGCATTACTTATTCATACCTTGCTTGACTGTGTGTTCAGTAACCCCCCCCCCCCCTCTCTCTCTCTCCTACAGAGCCATGAAGAAGGCTCTCTCCTCACTGCCTGGTAACTCTGTCTCCACAAAGAAGGACTCTAAAGACAAGAAGAAACAGAAGAAGGCTGTCAACACTACAGACCCGTAAGATCAGTGGCATATAGTCATAGCAACAAATACGTACTAGAGACAGACCCCTTAAAATAGAATTGTGTGGCTAGGTCACGACTAGATTCTTATGTACATGTAGGCAGTACACAGTCACTCATTATTCTATTGTCATTGTAGATCACCCAAGATGCCTGCTAGAAGAGGTCGTGGTCCTCTACCAGCGGAACCATTGCCACCAATTCCCCCAGACCACCCCATTTCCCCGGGTATCCCTGCCGGTCCCCCTCCGCCCATCCCCTCAGGGGCCAGTCGGCCCACGTTCCAGCGACTGGGGCCGCCCATACCCTCCACCCCTCGACCAGCATTCGAGGAGGAGGACCAGGACACGTATGAGGGGATGGGCTATGGCGACCAGGACAATTACGAGGGAATGGGCTATGGCGAAGGCCCAGATGATGTTTATGGTGAGTCCCTTGCTGTACGTACGTATGCATGCACATATATGCATGTATTTGTACGTACGTATGTATGCATGTGTGTGCGTATGTGTATGCATGTACATGTATGCGTGTGTGCATGCATGTACACTGTATATTTGAGAGCTTCCTCGGATATGTTTCCTAACAGCTTTGCATTTTTTCTAAATGTTTTTCATTTGCTAATCGGGGAAGTAATGTCAAAACAAATACTAGCCTCATTTGTATTTTATCCTGGCGTGGTTATCGTGATTGTAATAATTATATAGGACAAGTTAATGTGCAGGATCCGTGGTTTTTCATCCGCTTCTATATAAGTGAATCCAATTTCAAAAGGGTGCATTTAGTAGTTGTTTGATAGCGCTACATGTATTACGCATATTTTGTTTAGTGGTTGGTTTTGGGCATTGAAAAGCATCGGCTAAAACCACTCTCAATACCAAGGTCTATATGTAAATCGGCATGGGGACGAGGCTAAACGACATACAATGTGCACGTATGTACTGATGTGTTTGGGAAATGGCAATCAAAAAATGGCAATCAATCATTTTCATCTCCTTTCTTTAGACTCTGTAGATCCTGACGAGATTGCTGAGATCAGTGGCAGCCTCCCCCAAAGCCACTCAGCCAACTTTGTCCCCCCGTCCCCCAATTTTGGACCCCGAACACCAAACTTTGTGTCTCCACCTCCTAGCTTTGTGTCTCCACCACCTAGTTTTGTGTCTCCGCCTCCATCTATGCCACCCAGATATGGGCCCCCGTCTCCACAGTTAGCCCCTCCCCCTCCCTTGCCACCCCCCGGAGCAGAAGGTTATAGTGATGACGATGATCAGGTCAGTCTTACACACACCCACTCTCATACGTATGCTTTTCAAAACTACAATGTACTTTTAGTTTGGCTAACTGTAAGGTACAACTTTAAAGCATACATTAATTGTCAGTGGGTGTTGTTGTTTGTTACCTCCCTCAGCCGATCTACGATGATGGTGTGGGCGACGACGACGACTCATTTGATGATAACGACTCATTCGAGTGTAAGACCACAGTGTTTTGGATAGTGTACGTGTGTCTAGTAATTTAGTTACTTGCTTTGTCAAGACTAAGAGGGCTTTTGGTATGATCCTACGTGTAGAGCTTGAAGACCTTCTTACTCTGTGTGTGTGTGTGTGTGTCTGTGTGTGTGTGTCTGTGTGTGCGTGCGTGCGTGCGTGCATGGTCAGTTGTGTTGTTATGATTGACACTCATGCAGAGTTATATACACACAATGACTTACAAACTAACTCTCTGCGTAACTTTCTATGACTATTTGTGCCCCCCTCAGCTTCAGACCCAGAAGACGATTATGATCAGCCCCCTCTCGAAGAAGGTCTTGGAATACCACAGCAACCAAGTGAGTACTCGTTTAGTCTGTCGTTAAATATTATTCTTTCTGTCGTGACTTTATAAACTCTCTCCTCCCACACACAGATGACAGGTCAAGATTAACCTCCGATGTAAGTTTGTTAATCAAGAGCCTCAATGTCTGCCAGTCCAGTGTCAACTGGTGGCTTTTAGGAACCCAATTGCCTGTGTATACCTACCTTGGTTACCTTGGTTACCCGTCAATTGACCTGTCTATTGTTGTGGTTGTAGTTGTGGTTTCATGTTTATCTGTTCATGTGCAGGCCAACATACGGAGCATTATGGGAAAGTTCTACGCTCACGGTGTACTAAAAGAGGTGAGTCTCTACCCACTGTAACTATAGCAACCTTGTCAGTGAGTGTGTGTTTTGTCTCTGTTCTACAGCAAGCCGGTCTCTTGGCCACCAAAGGAGCAAGGTATATATAGAAAGTTCTCTACGCGTGCGTCAAATTATTATAATGCCATGGTGTGGGAGTTTATGGTGTGTGTGTGTAAGTTGATATCTAGTTGCTTGTTCTCCCTCAGTTCGTTAGATCGTGGTGGTGGTATGATGGCCCCTCCCCCTCCCGGTAAGTGTATGTGTTGCATGAGCTTACACTGTTAGATTCGAATGTGTGGTATATGCTATTACAAAGACGGAAATAGAATACATAAACAGTCATCTTGTTCTAAATTTGAAGTGCTTTGCTTACTTAATCTTGTAAATATGCATAACACATATGAACCCCTCATACACACACACACACACACGCACACACATAGGACCTCCTCCAGATGACCAGGTAAGGAACGCATGACATGCACCGTCTAGTCATACACATGTGTGCATGTACTGCATACAGTGGCCATCATGGCAAGTGCACATTCCATTTGTGCATTGTAAGGGTTCTGTACAGTCAATCAGAGTTCCACAGTTGTAACTTCACACTAGGCATCTTCACACTCAGCTATAGTTAGACTGCCATCTTAGCCCACTGTCTCTGTATAGGACCCATACCCTGAAATTGATGAGGATATATACGATTGTGTGCCTGATGAGGTAAAGGACATGATGATGGCTGCCGGTGAGGAGGAGATTATCGATGAGGACATCTATGACGTGCCTCCAGACCCAGGTGTGTGTATGTGTGTGTGTGTGTGTGTGTGTGTGTGTGTGTGTGTGTGTGTGTGTGTGTGTGTGTGTGTGTGTGTGTGTGTGTGTGTGTGTGTGTGTGTGTGTGTGTGTGTGTGTGTGTGTGTGTGTGTGTGTGTGTGTGCGCGTGTGTGCGGTACTGTATGCCTGTGTGGTGTGTGTGTGTGCTTGGGAAGGGTGTAGCATTCTATACTCGGTGTGTTGTCTAGTGTTATTACTAGCCTGATCTTTGTTATAGCTAGCAGTACAAAGTTTTGTCTGATTGTGTTATTTACAAATTTTGTTCTTTATTTTCTCAGAGGCCCTCCAAGCATTCAGTCTACCTCCCATGAAGCCGGCCATTGTCAACTCTTTCCACACAGGCCCGCCCCCTCCACCTGAAGCTCCACCTATTGATGATGGTGACATTATTGATGAGGACGTTTATGATGTACCCTCGGAAGTACTAGAGGAAGAAAAACTACAGGTCAATGCTTATAGACTCCCTCTCCCTCCCACTAACGAGCTGGGGTTCCCCCCTGGCAGACCCCCCAAGGTGTGTGCAGCCTCTGTTTGGGACGCAGTGCTCGAAAACGTGTAATTGAAAGTTATCCCCTCCCCCTTACACACACTCCCACAGCCAATGAATCAAAACTCTCCCTCTCTTCCTCCGAAGCAGCCTGTCATGGTGAACAAGTTCTCCAAGCCTCCAATGCGTAACCCAATCATGGCAGCCCCTTCTCCAGTACCTCCGCCACCCATGGTTAGTACACGGCATAGTTGTATCTAGGTACTTAGTCTACATTGTTTAGAAGATGCTGCTTAGTTTTGTACCGTGTAAATGGATAAAATAATTTGCCCCACATGCTGAATTAGATTGTATGTAGCATCTTTGAACTCTAAACCCTCTCCCCTCCCTACAGGCCGAACCACTTCCTGTACGACCACCAAAACCAGGTAAGATATTCTACTCATTGCTCTTGGTGTTTTCACTAACATTTCTGCTTCTCTGTACAATCAGGAGTGCAATATTCATGCACTCTGCTACAATAAGTAGTACTATCATAGCTTGTCCATTCATCCCCAGAGCCAACTGTGGCCCCACCTCCTCCGCCATTACCTGAAGAAGATACTTCAAAGACAAATGGAGTGTTCAATAGACCGAAGCTACGAGCACCTATGGACAAGAGTCAAAGTTCAGGACCTCCACTGCGTCCTTCCAGCAGCACAAAACCACCGATTAATAGAAATGTGGAGAGAAGCTTGGGAGATAGTGTATGTACAGTCATTGTTAATAGTCTTGTTCTGCTGTTACTACCAGTTTGGCCTTTTCGCTTAGCTATAAGAGTGTGTGGTGTTTGTAGTCCATGCTGACTATTGGTATCAGACGGTGTAGTACATGTAATACTGAAGTTAACCTGTTTGTGATCCCGCCCCTCAGATAACGGACACCCTGTCTCGATTATCTCCTGCTGCCAACAGGCATACCAAACCCCCCTCCCCGCAAAATTCACCCATGCCTTCACCCACACTCAAAAGAAAGGGTACGTATACATATAGCTTTTGTGAATGTATTGCTGCTATAATATGACTGTTTCCCTATGTGCAGAGTCACCTGACCTTCCTCCTATGGGTGCCCCTCCCCCTCCACCTGGACCCCCCATGAAACACAACCTCAAACCAGTACCCGACAAGACCCCACCTACTATTAAGATGCTTGGACCTCCCCCCACAAAGAAAGAAGACACGCCCAAGGGAGCAGAATCGCCTACCTCAAGAGTGGCTAAAGTCACTAAACCCCCTCCGGCTACGAAAAGCTCAGCGATTGCGGACAGAATGAAGATGTTTCAAGACAAGAAATCGGCCCCTCCATCAGGATTAAAGGGCTTGAAATTTCCTCCCAAGCCTGCAGCAAACAAAAGCCCATTGTCTGGACGCAAGATTGACAAGAAAGCTAATGTCAATGACTTATTGAGCAAGTTTGGTGGGCGAGGGTCAATGACGTCTCCTGTTAGTGACCGTAGCTCTCCATCCCCTGAGGAAAGACCCAACCTGCCTTCAAAACCATCAGGTAAAGCATGCATTTCATATGCTAGTACACAGATAACTTGTTTGTTAGATGTAGATGTGCATGCTTAACTGCAAGCAAGTGTTAACAAGGCTGATGCATAATTATGCTCCTTGCCTTACTATGTTCTGTCAGGAGTAGATATACATGTAGACTACTCTGGTTCTGTATATATGACATTCGTCGTTATTTTTCTTCTTAACAGGCTCATCCTCACCCAAACACCCTCCATGGAAACAAAAAGAAGCCCCTCCCAAAGATCCAGTCCCCCTTCTTCCGTCCAAGCCTCCTGTTGAGCCATCGTCCCCCCAACCAGCACGAGCCAAGCGGTGGCCTTCTCCGGAAGTTGAGGAAACCAAGAGAGCTTCTCCACTACTCAAGAGGAAGTTTGAGCCTCCTGCAAAGGTAGTGGACCCGGTGCTACCCCCCAAGAGAGACTCTCCGGTAATGAAGAAGGACTCCCCCACTCTGAGGAGGAAGCTGCCTTCTGATAGTGACGAGGAGAAAAGACCATTTGTCTACAAGTATGTACATTTACTTCATTTGTACATGTTCAGTTTACTCACATATATAAAAACTAGGAACTTTAGAAAGTCTAAAGACGAGCCTGATCCCACACCGCCACCTCCCCCTCGAGAGCCGGACCCCATCCCCTCATTGCCCCCTCGACCACAAGGTGGCTCCCCATTTTTGCCCCCCAGAGCATCAGAACCACGACTGCCAGAACCTGCCGCCAGCTTGCCCCCTCGAGCTGTTGTGTCCTCTCCCTCTCTTCCTCCCAGGAGGTCTGAGCCTGCTGAGCCACCAGCTTCACAGCTGCATAACAGGTACACTCTCTCACACACACACACCCACACACAGATGAACATACCGTATAGCTTGAAATGTTCGAGGGGTTTAATTTTCGCTGTTTTCGTGGGTTAGTAATCCTCCACAAAAATTAGATCCACGAAATGTTTAGCTAACAGAAGACACTACATCATTTAAACAAAATTAATAGCACGAAATTTATTTAACGAAATGGTTTGGGAGGCCCTTCCCTTCCACGAAATTTAATTGCCTCCAAAATTTCGCACTACTTGTATTAGCAGAGAATAGTTTGATACATGATTGCATGTATATAATTGTACTCTTTCTTCTCCTTTAGGTCACTCCCCAGTCCCAGTATTGTGCCTGGTCCGTCACTGGGAGGACCGCGACTACCAGACAGGCCTCCCCCCAGTGGGGGTCCTAGACTCCCCGATAGAAACCCCCCTAATCGCCCCCCCTTCTCTCCACCCAGTGACACCTCTCTACCACCACGATCAGCCGCACAACAGGTAGCATAGGTGTGATTAACCGGTGAAGGTGTTTGTTTGTTCCAATTATTAGTGTGCCAGCTGCATGGTCAGTGAAATATTGAAATTATTCGATAGTTGAGTTTGTTGTGTTTGAATTGCTGGTTCTGTTTCACTTGTTTATGCATGCTTGTTTCCGTCTCTCTTTCAGACTTTCCCACCATTACCCACTAGACAACCACCCGGAGGTATGTGTATGATAATTATGCATATGACATGCAAAATGGTTGTACATGTAGCTAGACAAGTATTACGTCAATGGTGAATACCACAAGTTCATGCACACACCAGAGCTGGCACCGATTATGCCCAGTCGTCCCCCTCGGTCCATTCCACACGGCTCACCAGTGGGACAGACCTGGTACCATGGCAACTTAGACAGAAAAAAGTCTGAAACAAGACTCAAAAAATATTCAAAGGTAAGAAAAAGTATCTCCTCATAATCATTGCATTGTTGTAACTATTTTGTATCATACTCTGCAGGATGGTACATTCATTATTCGCGACAGCTCAAAGGTTGAGGGGGAATATTCATTATCCATCTTTCATACTGGGGGTGTCAGACATCTTAGGTGAGGCCGGTATAGATGGTTCATTGTGTGGTTAATTTTTTACTATTTTTTTTTTTATCTATATAGGATCAGATTGAGAAGGGATAGGAAGTTTGTGTTAGGAGAAGAGAAAGCTGATGAAGTGGTAAGACTTGTCATCACACAAAATTGTTATATGGAGAAGTTGCATACCGTATAGCGTATATTTCGAGGGTATAAATATTCGCGGTTTTCACGGATTGAGCTTGTACCGCGAAAATTTGTACCCACGAAAATTTATGAATAGTAGGCGTGTTCAGTATTATAGATTCGAGGCTAACGGTGTGGAGGTACAGCTGCATGTTGATGTGCGCATGCGCCAAAAGGCTGGAACTCAGACCACGAAAATAAAATCCACGAAATCCTTTGTAATGGTCTATCCGCGAAAATTTATACCCTCGAAATATACCCGCTATACGGTATACACAATGCATATGACCGCCATGTTATTTTATTGCAGGCATTTGACACTGTGATTGCCTTAGTAGAGTTCCACAAGAAAGAACCTCTCCATTTGAAATCTGGTGGTGACTCTGTGCTCAAGTTTGAGTGTCCACGCTAACAGTTAATTTTGTTATGAGATGTTTATTGTGTTAGAAATTTTTTCTGTCCGCCTTATTACACATGATTTTTGTCATTAATTTTTTAGAACTTAATATTATATTTTTTACATGTACAGTAACATGTATAGTCATCCAGTCAATGCCATTTTCATTAACCAGTGCTCACACGAGCAGAGTCTTACAATCTGGTCGGGTTAGATTTTCCCGGGTATAAATGCTGACAACTTAATATAACTTTTGAATGCTGTGATTTGTCTGTCAAAACTTTGCTCCTCTTCAGTTCTCCGTCTATAATTCATCATGTCTAAGACAGTATCCTCTCATCCCAAATACTCCGAGATGATCGCTTCTGCTGTTACAACATTGAAAGAAAGAAATGGATCAAGTAGACAGGCCATAAGCAAGTATGTAAAGGCAAACTACTCAGTGGGGGAACAAGCTGATACACATGTCAAGACCTCGCTGAGAAAGATGGTTTCCAACTGTGATCTGCTACAGACAAAAGGGACAGGTGCTAGTGGTTCATTTAAAATCAATAAAGCTAAACTGCAGGCCGAGAAGAAAGCAGCAAAGAAAGTCGAGAAGGCACCTAAAAAGTCAGAAGGTTTGAAAGAGAACAAAAAACTAGTGGCTAAGAGATCATTGACTAAAAAGGTGACAGACAAAAAACCAGCAGCTAAGAAATCGGCAGATACCAAGAAGCCAGCTACTAAGAAGAAGCCTGCTGCCAAGAAAGCTAAGCCACCTCCAATCCCATCCGAGACTGTCACTGAATCTTCCTGCTCTGATCTTGAATCTTCAGAAGACTGAACTCATCTTGAAGACAATAATTAATTGTGTACAATAATTGTTCTCTTCTTTGCTTTTGCTTCTGTATCTATGCTCAATTTCAATCTCTCACATGGTTTCATATTCTATTCATGATCATCCATTATTTTATTAATGTGCCAAATAGATCTACATGTAGCTACAATAAACTATATACAGCACACTAGAAAAGTTATATGCTCCATCAATAGCCAAATAGATCTACTTATAGCTACAATAAACTATACAGTACACTAGAAAAGTTATATGCTCCATCCTCCATCAATAGTGAAGCAGGTCCCAGTGACAAAGTTTGACTGCATGGGGGTAAAAATTTACACCTTTATCTCAACCACAAGATCAAATTATCAGCCTACATGCAACAGCATGCTTACAGCACAAGTGCTGCATGTATAGGTATAGGCATCATGCACATTCGTAGACCCGAGTGGATGACCAATACACTCTCAAGAACTTATTATATAATTATGTACTGTGTATGTGTACTGAGTGGATGACCAATACACTCCCAAAACTTGTGTGCTGTGTATGTGTACTCATACACACAACTCACCTCATTACTGGCCAGGTAGACAAACATGCTAGCCACTTCTTCAGGTGCCCCAAGACGCCCAAGCTTCTGTCTGGTAATGAAGTCTGTCCTCGACTGTAAAGTGGTGCATGACATACAGTTACCAGTATAGCTATGGAGAAATTATAAACCGATGTGCGGTGGGTTAATTCTCACACCTTGTCATAATCACCAGTAGCTTTCATCCTGTCATTTAGAGACGGGGTGTCAATTGTACCTACAGCAAAAACCAAAAACAGTACAATAAAACCTTCGCCAACATTTCAGCAAAACTCACCTGGGCAAATGGCATTGCATCTAATCTTGTTACCAACATAGTCGATAGCAATTGACTTGGTGAGACCAATCACAGCAGCCTTTGTAGCACCATACACACAACGATTAGTGGCTCCTTTGATACTGGAGGCCACCGACGCCATGTTGATGATGTTACCAGCCACTCCTTTCTCCTTCCACAGCTTGATGCACGTTTGTGAAGTGCAAAACATGCTCTTGACATTGATGTCAAAACTTCTGTCCCAGTCCTTCTCTGTCGTCGTCTCAATGGTGCCATTGAAAACATAACTGTGTGAGTACAATTAGCAAGATACAAAAGATATCGAAAGATGCACAAGGTCAATAGGTTGGTAACTGTACACACACGTATGTACATGTAGTCTATCAAACTTTATTTCAAGTGAGGTGAAAGGGTTAAGGTTGTACACACATACCCAGCACAGTTGAACAAAACATTCAGTTGAGGGTATTTTTCAGTGATCATTGCCTTCACATCTTCACTCTTTGTGACGTCCAGCGTGTCTATCTTGATCGATGATCTCTCCGACTGAAGCTCCTTCAGCTTCTCAAAATTGAGGTCAGTAGCGATCACCTCAGCTCCTTCATCATCACATCTCTGTAAACCGAAAAAATTGATCAGCTTACGCAAAAGTGCAGATACCATACAGTAGACAGATCTAGTTGCTGTACTGTACTACAGTGTACTAGAGTGTGCATGTAAATTGATCACACACAAGAGCAGTTGCCCTTCCAATCCCCTGAGCTGCTCCAGTGATGAAAACAATCTTTCCAGCTAGTCTTTTGGTGCATGAGTTTGCCATATTTCTGGTAGCAGCCTAGTTTCTCTGTTCGCCACTGCAGCACTACAATTATATAAAAGGTCAGAGGGTGGTAAAGACAGTTTTGCAGTTTTGTGAGATCACATGTTTTACCACCCCCACACTTGAACAATTGACCTCCCAATAGGAAATAAAATGAATATCCCTACCACAATCACAATCATAGTATTTGAACGATTATTATTTATGAGGTGCAATAGTTTGTGTTCTGTTTTTGGCTGATATCTGATATCGGCTGATATTTGATTAAAGTGGTTACTCCGACAACCCTAGTGTGGAGAGTAGTTCATCAGATTCCTTCAGCTCCTGGGTAAAAAAACGAAGTGTACCGTTAATTCTTACCCAGTGGTACATGGTACCATTGAGCCACCAATGCAGCAAGCATAAAACATATAGGATATCTACTTAACAAAAAAAGATGTGACATGTCATTTTAAGTCAACTGACTCCACTAACAGACCAAAGACAATAGATACATGTACTGCACACTAGCTAGACAAACCCACACACACCATACAGCACTCACCTTGAGTATGTCTAGGCCACCGATGAGTTCACCCTTTACGTACAGCTGGGGGTAAGTGGGCCAGTTGGAAAACTTCTTCAGCCCCTGTCGCACCTTATCGTCAGAGAGGATGTCAAATGTTTCAAAAGTAGCCCTGTATAAAATTTGCAATTCAGCACTGCCACTATCAAATTGGTATTCGGGGATGGTATTATTTCAAATCTTACACAGGCACCAACAGGAATGCAGATGGGGTTGTAACACAGACATTTTAGCATGTAGGCCGTCTGGAGCCAGAGGAGGTATGACACGAGTATCTTGATTAGGCTTGGTCATGTGCAAAATTCAACAGTAAAGTCATTGTTGATTAACTAAAATCGAGGTACTCGTCGGACCTCCTCTGGTCTGGAGCTAGCTTTCACTCACCCACACTCCTGTAAAATCCCGCACACAGTTTTACTGAATCCACACTGTGGTTCCTGAAATGAGCAGCTATAAGACTCAGTTGTGCTAACACAATTGCTTACCTCCGGAGAACCTTTCATGAAAAGCATGATAGGTGCTTTGTTAGTCAGTGATTTTAACCTGTATTGTGAGTGAAAAGGAGTAAAACATTCCGATTCGGCTTGTGTGTATAGTAGTACAGTGGCATACGTACCTATCATCCAAAGATATTCTCTTTGGTAATATTTCTTTCAGTTCTCCATTTTCTTTCATCTCCTGTACACAGAATACAGCAGTAAGGAATACAGCAGTAAGGAATACAGCAGTAAGGAATACAGCAGTAAGTCTATACGGGCTCATATCTGAACTAATTCCACACCTTGAGAATGTCCAGTCCACCTAGTAATTCCCCCTTTACATACAGCTGTGGATATGTGGGCCAGTTGGAGTATTTCTTTAGTCCTGCACAGAGAGAGAGAGAGAGCAAGAGTTTGAAAGTGAAACCCTGCAAACATTCAACCCGTAATACATGTACCTTGCCTGACTTCATCATCAGCGAGAATGTTGAATGTAGAGAATTTAGTTCCACACTCATTTAGCAGAGCCACTGTTTGTCGACTGAATCCTGAGAACAAGACGTGACAAAATAATCATAATCTTTCAGCCATGTAGTTTTGACGTACCACATTTTGGTTCTTCCGATGTGCCCTTTATGAAAAGCATACAATCAGCTGCATTGATTAGCTTCTTCAAGCGTGTGTCAAGATCCTGAGGAAAAATGAGCTTACTCAAATGCTATGATTGCCCTACAAATGCTATGACAACTAACCTCTTTCTCGGCTGGTGCTGCCTGAGGTGGTGCCATGGTCTGAGAGTGAGCAGCTGTCTTCTTGGCGAGCTCAGGAACATGAGCTCCATTCAGCGTGTCCACAACTTTACCAGCCTGAGAGTGAAAATAGAGCATTCTTAATCTTTGAACTTGGGGTTAAATTTAGGACAGCCAACCAAAGAACCGTTCACTTGAATAAATGATATACCTTAAACAGTAGAAAGGTAGGCACAGCCACCACCTCATACTTGAGAGATATCTCTGGAAACTCTTCCGCTTCAATCTGTGTGTTGTCAATCTTTATTAACAAAACCGAAAAATGATAATCGAACCTTTATAAACTTCGAGTTCAAGTATTCCTTGGCTAAATCTTCCATAGCCTCTGCCATCTGCTTGCACGGCTCGGACCATGGTGCCCAGAAGTGGACTACCGTCAACCTGATTGATATTGTTTGATTGATTGTTAGATACTGATAGATCTAGATCTACCCTACAGATGTCTCACCCTCTATAAGAGACCAGTTGATCAAATTTGTCAGTCTTCTTCAGCTCTTCAACAGCCATTGCGATGTGACACGTGTAATGTAATATTAGTCATTATTGTGTTTGGGTAAAGATCATCAGCTCTACTAAAACATGCCTAAGTATGATGTCATTTATTCATTCTGATTGGCCCACTGTTCAAAAACCATTGTACACAATTACAAGTACAAGATAGAGCGATCGTGTAGCTAGCTTTTCGCGATCACCAAGCAGCAAGCTTATTAAACTACCGTTACTAAATGAATTACGGATTCACCCCGTCACTAGCCACGGCCGGCCTGGCTACCTCATCAGACCTAGATGATGATGTTGACGAAGACTTCACCTCAATAAAGAAGCAATTGTTTAACTGCGACACCACCCCAGCAACCAAGAAGCAGGCTGTGCAAGTATTTCTAAGGGTTAGACCTAAGAGTACCTTGGAGATACAGCTGAAGCAACCAGAATGCTTCCACTTTCCCAATGGCAACCAAGAGTTGATAGCAATCGCACCCAAGAGCTCTCAGAGTTACAAATCCAAGACGGCTACTCACACTAACAGCAAGTACACCTTCACTAAAATCTTTGGTCCGGATACGACACAAGTGGATTTGTTTGAGGAGACGCTTCTTCCGTCTCTGAAGGACTTTCTAGAAGGGCAGAACTGTTTAGTGTTTACCTATGGCGTCACCAACTCCGGTGAGAAAGTGTTAACTAATGTCTGTTTAATTTATTGATTGACTCTTCACAATGAGTGGTCACCTAATAAGCTTAGCATAGGCGCTAGGCGTAGGGATGATGGTTCGTTTATACACCTAGATATAATTATACATGTACTATTTATAATTATGTAGATTTTATACCAAGGACCTGTGACCAGCTTGTGTTTCTTATTCCCTCTAAAGTGTTCACAACCATTATTACCTTTGTCTGCGCTATAGGGAAGACACACACTGTATCTGGGACCCCTAGCAACCCTGGCCTGCTCCCTAGGATGCTGGACGTTGTGTTCAACTCTGTCCAAGATGGAAAACTTCTCACTGATGTCAAATTCAAGCCCAAGCATTACTGTGGTGTGTCTTATCCCTCCCAAAAGGAGCTGACCTCTGAGAGTGAGATCAAAGCAGCTATCCTAGCCAAGGTAAACAGCTTAAAGTTACTGTAAACTGTTTGCTTATTTATTCATGAACTACCGTAAACGTTGAAATTTTCGACGGGTGTTTAATTTCGTTTTTTCCGTCCTTGGACTCAACGCACAAAATTAATAATTAAGCCACACCTACGTTAATATAACGGACGAAAATTTATGCGCACGAAATTTAAGAATTGTGGGCCTAGTGCAGAAAGTGCGAAATTTTGATGCGTCGAAAATTTCAACGTTTACGGTATATCTAGTGCAGTGATGTGAGCAGCTAGTTTGAGCTGGAAGTCACGTGGCTCGAATACACTAGATAGCTTAGGTACCAGCTAGTTTGAGCTGGAAGTCATGTGGCTCAAGTAGTACATGTAGCTTAACTGTATGCAGGGCCACACGAATTTTTTGAAAGGTTACTGAAAGCTCACAGGAGACTTTTTTCCTTGGCTCTGACCGCCATTCTAAACATTCTTATTTTGTGAAAAACTGCTTCGCGTAGCCGTCCAGTATAGCAAGAAGTGTGCTATAAGAGCATAATTCAGAGCTAGAATTATTTTTATTTGACTACTATTTTGTGCTGATGATCGCTCATACCATTTTGAATTGGTACTTGTGTACACCAATAATTATGCCTCGAGGCGTAGCCGCACGAGGGATACGGTAAAGCTGACTGTGTGTGTGTCTGTGTGTCTGTGTGTCTGTGTGTCTGTGTGTCTGTTCCAGCTGTAACTGCTCAACGGTTGCAATGCGACGAAAACTAACAGCTTCTATAGGCTTCTAGCCACGTTCTCTTGGATTTTGATTCGTGGATTAGCAAACTAAAGCTTCTTTCTCGAGTTATGGCTAGTTTGACTCACATTGAAGGCTGTTGCAGTCTCTTCAGAATCTTTCATAGCATCATCTGTCCGCACAAACTTTCTATTCAACATATGAGTTAGCCTTGCACTAAAGCGCTAGCTTTTTGTTAGCTACAAGACTCAGAAAATACCTGTTAAAACAGCTAGCTAGCAGTAGCCATTTGTGAAATTGATCTCTTTGGACACACCCTTTAATTATTCCTATGGATGTAATGCGCATGCGCGCTCATTCCCCAGATCCAGATCCTCCTGGCAGAATCATATTTTTCTTGAGGGCCTGGTAAGCCACAAAACACTACTATAGATAACAATATGTATGTACACAAGTCTTTTCTTCTTAAATATTATAATTATACACTGCATGAACTACAGATCCAATTTTCTTCTTTCTTGAGGTCCTGGTATTAAAGCCACATAATACAACAATAGATGCATGTAATAAGTCTTTTCTTCTCAGTGACTTTATATAAATAAGCTAACTTTATGAAATAATTATGCACTTCCGCTTATAATTAATTGAAAACAAAATCTTCTTCTTTGTTGCTTCCTAGATCCTTGAGGTCCTGGTATAAGCAGCCACAAAACACAACAATGATACCATAATTATACAATTGCAAGTCAGTTTTAGACAGATTATTTTATACACTTTTTCCTCTTCTATACTTTCTCTACTATACTTTTGAGCGAAAGCAAATCATGGCGAGAGGCATTAGCACAGCGCCAGCTTGAACACTAGTTATAGATAGTACATGTACCAATTGGTATGTTCTTCAAACTTCAATCATGGCATTTATAGCTTCACAAAAAGCAATGAGCAGGTAACCTAAACTGTCTGGCTGTGTCTGGAGGTGGCCACAAATTAATTGTTGAAGGAGGTGCCTATCTTGTCAAAGGCATGCTCTGTCTTGCCCTAGCTATGAATATGATTATAATTGTTGGTCTACCAGGATGTCCCAATGTGTTCTCCCTCACCCCCAGGCTATGGAGGTGGACCAGACCCTCTCCTCTACTTTCCCTGTTCTGGACGAGACTGGCAGTGAGCAGCAGGACATCAGCTCAATCTCCAGTGTGTCCTCCAAGGTCTCCTCCAACATCAGCAAACTCAGCTGTGATAGTGGTAACTTGTATGGCAATTTTTATCGCGTTCCAAGATGAATATACAATACATGCACCTGACGTGCTTGTGTATTTGTATCCCATTATCTCAAGCTTACAAAGAGCAACTCTGTTACAATACATGAGTCACCACTTATATGTAAGGGAGAACTTTCACGTTTAATTTTCCCAATAGGAATGAGTTTTGAGATCCCCACTCAAGACAGCTCCACAATTAACCTGGATGACAGTGACCACTATTATTACTCTGTGTGGGTATCTTATGCGGAGATCTACAACGAGTTCATATACGACCTCCTCGGTGACGCTCACGTGACGGGCAAGACACGCTCGGCACTCAAACTTCAAGATGATCAAAACCACAATCAATTTATCAGAGGTGAATTAGCTTACATGTACAGGTACATGTAGCTTACTATATACAGCGTGCACATGGCAGCTTCAAAAGTTAGTCAGTGTCCTCATACAGTTAAGGCAGCTCCACATTGTCATTACATGTGCATACTTAATACATGTAGTAGTTTAATGTGAGCTTATATCTTATTGAACAGCTCGCCTAAAGAAAGACTGCTTGTTCACCCTGAGACATCCTCTGATTCGGTTTTCTCACAGCAGCCTCAATTATCATGCTATCCACATGCAGGTCTACGTGAGATCCAAGTGAGCACTGTGGAGGAAGCCATGCTCCTACTGCGCTATGGGTTGCGTCATCGCAGTCAAGCAGCCACTCGGCTCAACTACAGCTCATCTAGAAGCCACGCTGTGTACACCGTCAAGCTAGTCAAGGTGGTCAACCCGGACAAGCCGGCCAATGCCCTGGTGAACAGGTAAGTAAAGGTGTTAACATGGCTATACTGTACAGTGTATATACAACACCCTGTGGGCATTTTGCACGTCTATGACCCTAAGGTTGTATATTTTTTTCATGTAGCTATTACAGCATTAAAGCTTAATACCAAGGGCGTATGAAGAGAAGAGGGCATGCAACTACAATCTATCGTATTATAAATGGGCGGGGTCTTATGTCTAAAAATAGCATTGCACGTGCACTGTTTTTGTGCGTGCAAGGTGAAGATATACGGAAACTTACAGAGAAAGTAGCTGTTCTAGCTAAGCTAGCTAAGCTAACATACTGTAGCTCTCTATACTAGTAGTAAATGATGCTCAGTGACACTAGAAAGTGAGTAGCATAGTCATACTAGAAACAACGAGCCAGAAACCACAAACCTTGAGTTGTTGCTGCAAATCTTTCGTTTCTTTGACTCCTGTCTTGATGTAGCAGGTATAGCAATCATAGTGTTAAACTACTACGACTCATAAACTAACAAGAGATGTCGTACAAGAGAGATAAACGAGCTAATGGAAAAAGTGCCGACTCAGCGGTTTGGAGTTTAACATAAAAAACATAAGCTCACGTGAATCAGGCGGTTGGCTAAATATAGCATATCCTGCTGACTCATCAATAATATGACACATACACAGTATACATTGTGAGTTGCATGCCCTCTTCTCTTCATACGCCCTTGGGTAATTCTATGTGAAAATCGGATGACCCCCTCAGATTTCCTCGAAACTCGGTACATGTGGATACATGTAGTAGTTGTTGAAATATTAAAACAACAAAAATGTGTGGTTATAGTGTGGTAAAAATGTGAGGTTTTTTGCAATTTTGACCTACATTGCATCGCAAATACTCATTTCTTGATTGCTTTTATGAGAAACTAATTGTATGTGGTTGTAGCATACATGTAAGTATTAGGCTTTTATTTGATATGCATAAAATATGCTTTCTAGTGAGGTTGGGGTCAAAGATTAATTGGTGAACAATCGACTCCAGTGTTGAGGCCTTCGGGATATTTAAATTGTTTTTATATTTTGTTGTGATAATATTCCTCTTTATCGCGCTTAAGTTTCGTATTGGGATGCCAATGGGTTCGGGAGATACGGAGCTCTCAGTAACTAGTGGTTGCACTAAGCACTCACAATCCGAAACTACTAACACAAAATGGAGATACTTGCCCCACACGTACAGCAAAGCACAACAAACATTTTTTGACGACTAAACAATGCTCATCTTTTGGTACAGCCTACATCCTGTCGATAGCCTATACTATACTGTTACATCCATCTGTGAAATAATTTAATACACATAGCAAACCCGCCTGCAGATTTAAAGAACCACATATAAATGTACGTACCTCAATCGCAACCTGTACTTGAAATACATAACTATAATTATACTAAACATTCCTTCCTTTTCTGTGTAATTTCAAAACCTTAAGAAAAAGCACAACTTGTACACTCAAACTCACTGATCTTGACAAGGAGAAGAAAACTGCCCAATAAACTCGGCAAGACAAGTAGATCTAGTACAAATATAGCTGCTTCCTGTTCTATCCGGCCAGACTATGGTTAACATAAACCTACTAGGCCCTATAGTAGGTTTATTCTATGTGTCCCTAGTCTAAGGACACATACATGTAGAACTAGGGACATGTTCGTAGGTGTGCTAAAGACAGAGACTAGACAGCTGTCTGTTTAGCATGACGCCACCTCCAGGGCCACGTATAAAAGCAATCACTTCATGAGAAATGAGCATTTTGCATGATGCAATGTAGGTCAAGATTGCAAAAATCTCACATTTTTGCCACACTACATGTGTATATAACCACACATTTTTGTTGTTGTGGTTTAATATTTCAACACTACTACCTATGTATGTACCAAGTTTGAGGGAATCTGAGGGGGTCATCCGATTTTCGTGTTTATTTCACATGGAATGACCCCCTTGTTAATACTGCAGTACATAATTATTTTGTGTTTTGTAAGCTCATGTACATACATGAATGAATCACAAATAATTAGACACTGTTTTGGAGGTGTCTATGGGATTTAGAAGCCCAAAGGTACTGATGTAGTATCCCGAGCGTAGCGAGGGTACTACAAGTGGCTGAGGGCTTCTAAATCACATGGACACTGACAAAACAGTGTCTAACTCATTTAGATACTAGTGCGCATGCGCTAACCGCTTGACTACAATACAATTACTTGACAACGGAATACTAGGTATACTAAGTAAATTTGCAGGTATACTAAGTCCCATAGTATACCTACTCTGAGGCACTTTTCCCATGTACAAGTACTTCCCATGTAGATATTATCAACTAGTGTCTAACTGTGTGCATGTAATGTCACGTGCAGAGTGTCCATAGTAGACCTGGCTGGTGCTGAGAGGTCAAGCAAAACTGGAGCCAGTGGAGCGAGGGTGAAGGAGGCGGGACAGATCAACAAGTCTCTCCTCACTCTGGGCAAGTGCATCGAAGCAATGAAGCACAATCAGCTCAAGAAGTGAGTTGGTGATACAGTCATGTATCTCTTGCTATATCTAGCTCTTGTACATTTGTACCCTAGAACTTCGTGTGTACGTATAGTTTCAGCTCCTCCGTTTATGAACTAAGTTATTACTGCACACAGCAGTAGCCAGTTTACATGTGTACACCAATCAAGATTTTATGGGCTCCTATCTTCATATTGAAGGCAATATTGCACAAGTTTTCAGTTATAATTATCTATAGGGGAGATGACCTGATGGTCCCATTTCGTGAGAGCAAACTGACACGACTGTTCCAGAACTACTTTGTGGGTAAGGGAGGGAAGGAAGCGAGGCAGGGCAAGGTCACCATGTTTGTCAACATCTCCAACATTGCTTCTGTATTCGATGAGACGATGCACGTGCTCAGATTCTCAGCTCTCACTAGCAAGGTGAGTCTATCCACAGCTAGTGTACATCGCCTGGTGGACTACATGTACTGTACATGTTATGGTCCTCCTGCCCCCCACACCTAGCACACTCACACGCTCGCATGTATGGTCCTCCTGCCCCCACACCTAGCACACTCACACGCTCGCGTGTATGGTCCTCCTGCCCCCACACCTAGCACACTCACACACTCGCGTGTATGGTCCTCCTGCCCCCACACCTAGCACACTCACACGCTCACATGTATGGTCCTCCTGCCCCCCACACCTAGCACACTCACACGCTCGCGTGTATGGTCCTCCTTCCCCCCACACCTAGCACACTCACACGCTCGCATGTATGTTCCTCCTGCCCCCCACACCTAGCACACTCACACGCTCGCATGTATGGTCCTCCTGCCCCCCACACCTAGCACACTCACACGCTCGCATGTATGTTCCTCCTGCCCCCCACACCTAGCACACTCACACACTCACATGTATGTTCCTCCTGCCCCCCACACCTAGCACACTCACACACTCACATGTATGTTCCTCCTGCCCCCCACACCTAGCACACTCACACGCTCGCATGTATGGTCCTCCTGCCCCCCACACCTAGCACACTCACACACTCACATGTATGTTCCTCCTGCCCCCCACACCTAGCACACTCACACACTCACATGTACATGTATGTATGTATGTAACATAGGAGATAGATATATCTCAGTTGTGGTTCCATAATTATACTAACATGTATGTATGTGTAGATGTAGATTCATTCGTGCTTACTAACATTCAGATATACATGTACATGTACATAGCAAAATATTGTGCCAACAAAAGAGTTGTTGGGTGGGGCAATGAGTCAACTGATTAAGTTCTGTTAATGTATACATAATGTATGTACATGTACATGTATTGTTGTGGTGCTGCTTTTCACAACTTCATTCAATGCACAATTTATATTGTCTGTCTCCAGGTGATCCCACTGGTCAAGTCCCTCCCCGGACCCACCCCCCAAAAGAGGTCTAAGACGAGTAACCTTCCACTCCCCACACCAAGCACACTCAGAGTCACACGCTCCCGGGTCCTCCCGCCCCCTACACCTAGCACACTCACACGCCCTGCAATGCCGACGTACTCAGCAGAAGAGGACTGCTCGAGCAGCACTGACGTTGGTCCAGCACAATGTCTAGACTGCAAGGTGACACACAGTATTTGTAGATGTGTTTGTACTGTACACCCAGGTTCTTTAAAACTCCCTACTGTATACAGCATCAATTTCTAAAAGTTTGAATTATTGGTTGCCACTATAATAGTTAACTTGCGGTCCATTTACAGAACATGCACATAATTATACTGTACATGTACATAATAATATCTTTCTCTGTTTCACAATATAGGTATCGGAACACTATTAATAATGACTTTTTATACGACTGCTTCCCCCCCCCCCCCCCCCCCCCATACACACACTGACAGTCATTGAAAGAGATGGTGGGCTCCCTGCGCAGTGAGCTGAGAGAGCAGGAGTACAAGCTACGACAAGAGGTGTGCAAAGAGTTCAATGAGCAGCTAATAGAGATCGAAGACAACCACAGGTACAGTACTAGTGTGCAATTTAACACAAGTAAGATCGGTGTCTGCTCACTCTCTCAGCAAGTAGTTAGGAAAACAATACTATACATGTACACGTGAGGTGTGATACATGTATATTGTACAGCTACATGTAACTCCTCCCCTCCCCTACAGTCGTGAGCTGGAGACGCAGGCCGAGGAGATTGAGGAGGCGTACGAGAAGAGGATGCACAACCTCCAAAAGTCCATGAAGAAGCAGTTTTCGAGAAAGAGGAGAAGAAGAGATGATGATGGTGTGTGTGGTTGTGAAATCTTAGACTACAGTTAATAGCTAGACGGTTTCTCCGCCTTGGTACGTGTACATGTACATTATAACATGTACATGTAGCTCTATGGTTAGCAGGAGTACAAACAGAGGATATTTATTGTACTGTACACACTGTGTATACATGTGACTTGCACTCGATCGTCATCTCTTTCTCTTCAGATGAGGAAGGCAATGGTGAGCAAAGACTGAGAGAGATGGTCGAGCGACTGGAGGAGAGGAACAGAGAATTGGAAGAAGAACTGGAGCTGGAGAGAGATAGAGGTGGAGCATTCACACGTACTGTAGTAGCACCCCTGATCTCAGTATTGCACTATTAAAGACGCTGGTTTTTACACACGTACAGTACATGTACTCTGTAATGGCAACTGTATGCGTACATGTGTATAAAATTAATTAGTTATATTATTGTAACACTATGTTTTTCTTACCACATTACAGTACATGTGCAAACATTGTATTGAAAAAAAACTCTGTAATGGCAATGCCAATTATGCTTTTAAACTTCTCGTAAAACAATTCCACCTCTGTAACATGCAGCTGCTGCTGAGGTGCGTGACACTGTAGAGAGTCACGAGACAAGGGTGGTGACCCTGAACAGGCAGCTGGCAGACAAATGTGTTGAGGCTCTAGAGAGAAGCAAGGAGATGGCTGGGCTCAAGGAGCAGCTGTCTTCCCTCCAAGGAGAGCTGGGCCAACTGAGGGGCCAGGAGGGACAGCTTGCAGACAAATGTGCTGAGGCTCTAGAGAGAAGCAAGGAGATAGCTGGGCTCAAGGAGCAGCTGTCTTCCCTCCAAGGAGAGCTGGGCCAACTGAGGGGCCAGGAGGGACAGCTGGTGCCTCAACTGGAGGCTCTCAAAGACAAGGTGTGTTGTGAACAAAACTATAACTGGCGCATGCATTTTGTCACATGCAAGACAAGACTGTCCTACATGTACTGTAACAATAGCTGACAAGTCACCTTAAGTATTGCTACGTACGTACGTACCTGTGCAGGTTTAGTTATAGTATATAACTATAAAAATTACGTTGTCGTCCATTGCCCTCCACACAGCTATCTTCTGCTGAGACGTCAGCCGAGTACGCTCTGGCCGAGGTGGAGATACTCACGTCTCGTATCAGTGAGCTCACCAGCGAGAACGAAAGAATGGAGGAAATGGAGAAACAGCTGAAGGAAGCAATAACATCAACAGGTACACTTTAGCTAGTGCTGTTGTGGGAGGTACGGTACATGTACAAAAGGTAGAACTGTACTTTTATGTATACTGTACATGTACATGTAGATAAGCCCAAGGGCGAGCTGCCTGTATATTCATTGCAGCAAGGATTGGCATGCTACATGTACATGTACATGTATAATTGTCTGTTTTAATTATGCCACGACAACCCTATATCTGCTCATCATCTGTATGACTTTTGTACTGTAATTGTTTCCTTGTCTGTACAGCTCCTACAAATGACAACGACAGTGAGAGAGTGGCTTCTCTGGAGTCTCAACTAGCAGAGCTGAACAGTCAGTTGACCACCACCCAGGCTGAGCTCTCAGCCATAGCCAGCAGACACGAGGAGGAGACAAAATCATGGGAGACTCAGGCTGCAGAATATAGTAGGGAGAAAGAGGCGTGGATGCTCGATAGAGCTGCTCTAACTCGAGCCCAAGCTGAGAAGGTGGAGGTCGAGCTATTGAGGGGAGCTTACGATGAGGATAAGGCCAGTTTAGCTGGGGAACTCGAATCGCTCAGGAATGCTCACACTAGCGAGCAAGCGTCTTGGGGGGAGAAGATGGAATCAGTCGCTGAAACACACCTAAATGAGAAAGCCACTCTTCAGGCTGAATTGAGCCGCCTTGGCCAAGAGAAGAACCTCCTTGTTTCTGAGTTAGACGACTTCAAGAAGTCTAATTCGAGTAAGATGGATGAACTACGAGGTGTGCTGAGCGGCGAGGTGGTCTCACTCAAGAAGGAGCATCTCAAGGAGAAGGCTGCCTGGGAGAACCAGGTGGAGGCTCTAAAGAACGAAATGAACTCTGTCTCCGCTAAGGTTGCTGTCAAAAATGAGAAGATCTATAAAGTGGAGTCACAGAAGGAAAGCCTGTAAGCCATAATGTAAACATGTACATGTACACATGTAGCACAATTGTATTGCCTGGTTGTAGAGAAATGGATCTTAAAGATTTGAAGGAAATGCTGCAAGGCAAAGAAGCCATGATTTCCGAGCTCACAAATCAGACAGGTACAGTACATGTGTGTACTCATCATCCTAATGCTAACAGTTGTATTGTAGCGTAATATACACATACATGTAGATATACATACATGTACGTAGTACATTGTACACACAAGCAGAGACCTGCACACGCTACTATACTGTATACATACATTTTGTCAGGATTTTGTATATACATGTAACCTTATGTTATCTACGTAATCTACTATTTACTAGTAAACTGTGATGCTTTATGTGTTACCTGCCATGTGAACCTGCATGTACCCTCCACCCCATACACACAGACTCTCTGAGCTCAAGTATCAAGAGGACATTAAAGGATTACGAGATCACCCTCAAGAATCAGACGGCTCACATAGAGGAACTTAAGAGAGAAAACGAAGTGGCCGTGTCTCAGAGTGAGGAGCTGGCTCAGCAATGTGCTGATCTTGAGCTGAGGATGAGCCGGGCGTGTGCTGCCAAGGAGGCTCTGTCTAATCGTGTGGAGGAGCTCACCAACTCTCTGGACGGTACTTACAGTACATGTACATGTATGCATACAGGTGTAAATTATCATGGGTTCCATGGCGGGGGAGTCCTCCTTGTGACTGGCTTGTTCTGACCGATGAGCTCAGTGACCTCTGACCCTCAATCCATAATGCTTCACTCTATACCCATTACAAGCCATTTTAGTTTCTTTCCTTACAGATACTGTACATGTATAATTATTTGTAAGTACATACCGTGTAGTGTAGTGTAGTGCGTGCAAGGTTTATTGGATGTACGGCATCATTTACATGTACTTAGAGAACTGTTGATACATGTACATCTGTAGATGCTGTTTACTTACAGCTTCTAAGCAGATCTCTTCGTTATGTTATCTACAGACTCACGGAAGGCCCTCTCCCAAAGAGAGTCAGAGTTGCTGGACTCCTCTGACCAGTGTCGGGCCGTGCTGGAGGAGACAATTAGTGATCTAAAGAAGAGCAATGCCACACTAGAGCACCAGCTGACCGTAGCCAGGGAGGATACCAAGGCTCTGCAAGCTACATTCACTGAGAAGGTTAGTTCCTGAAAGTTCTGTATTAGAGTCATGTAGTACATGTATGTGTAGTTTGTACTAGGGGGCACATGTATGCAAATGTTTGATGCTGGCAAAGTATGTACATGTAGTACGTAAGGCTCAGTAAGAGTGTACATGTACTGGTGTCAGCATCAGATTTTGTATGTACGGAGATGAGATCTTTATCTCAGTAGATTTTGTATGTACGGAGATGAGACTGTATGTGCATAGTTTCGAAGTTATAAGCTCTACTGTACAAACGTGTGTATTTATAAACCTGTACTTTCTTCTTGACACTTTGTTACATATTGATCCCACCCACCCACCCCAGGAGAGTGAGCTGTTGAGTTTGGCCAAGTCAGTGGGCGGTGAGAGGGCCGAAGTGGAGTCGCTCAATAGCCAGATGCTGGAGCTCACCCAGAGACACCAGACACAGGAACAGGAGCGTCATACACTCGTTAGTGAGATCAAAGGTGGGTGGGGTGCATGCTCAGAATAGTACATGTACATTGTGTAAATGCGGAAGTAATTGTGAACGTACATGTATTTGTAGTTGTGTTATACACTACATGTACACATGCATCTTTCACTGCTGTGTGAATGGCACACACACACACACACACACACACACACACACACACACACACACACACACACAGGTACCCACCAGCTTGAGGTGGCCCAATACTCAATTCGTGTGCGAGAGTTGAGTGATGAGTTAGAGTCAACAAGGGCAGAGCTTGATGCCAAGAGGGCGGAGCTTGACAATGTGGGGTCATCATACGAGAGTGAGGTGGAGAGTGTGCGGGCAGGGTGGAACGATGAGGTGCAGGGACTCAACAAGAAGCTGCAGCAAGCAGAGAAATCGTGAGACACACTTACATGTACAGGGAGACACAGCTTGTAGCTAGTGGTACACTGTGCTTTAGTGCTGTACACACATTTATATTTCTATACTGACATGACATGTACAGTAGCTGCCAATATAAAGTACTCATTCCGTTTACGTAGTACGCTGGTACGTTGCAAAATAAACGTTAAAAGTACGGTTAAGATACGCTACGTACCGTTGCGTTTTTTTTCTAATCAATCGTTGTTAAATTTTTCCTTCGGCCACACTCATGCAGCTCTGCACGCAGCTAGCTAGCTAGAACTTTTGCAGCAGTTAGCTGTTAGATAATTATTATAGCTAGCTAGCTAGCGTTTTCTAACCTTGTAGAACAGAGATAGAACTCCTATAGAGACTGCAGACATCCTTTTTGATTAAGAACCTGTGAATGGTGCGTTTTATGTCTTTGTTGTAGATCTAGAGCTAGACTTACAGCTAGACATAGCCATAGCATAGCTAAGTAACTAGTTTAGCTACGATATTCAAGATGACTAGGATTGTCTCTTTGTTCGTTTAGAACTAAAACTTTTCTGCAAAACGTACTTGCAACATACAACGGTACGGTAAATTCAACGCTTTTAATACGGTGTTAAAACGGAAAGTTACGGACGTACTACGTAAACGGACCGGGTACTTTATATTGACCACTACTGTATGGCTCTATCGCTATAATATTATAGTAACTAATTATACAGTCTATAATACTGTGTCCTGTGCACACTGTACATGTACATTGTACATTACAGGTTGAACAGGCTGGCTGTTATGGAAGCTGAGTTAAAAGCTTTCAAGAAATCTTCCCAGCAGCTGAAGAAGGTAGTGGACAAAGATAGAAAAGAGATTACCTCTTTGAAAGCCACCGTGAGTCTATTAGACATGATGCCATTCTGTTTTATTTTACGCACACATGCACGCACACCAGGTGAACAGTCTGGAGAACACTGCATGTGCCAGGGACCAGGAGCTGCTCAAGTTGAAAATCAACCATGAGACGGCCATGCAGGCAGTAAAGGACGAGTGGAGGACGGAGGTAGGAGAGGTCAGAGCAGCTGCCCAACTGGAGCACAAGGACAAGGACCCTATTTATGAAGAGCTGCCAGAAGTGAGTGTATAATGCACATGTGCTGTAGGACAGTAGCATCCCTTAAAATAATCTGCTTTAGACATTGTCTTGTGAAATAATTATATCTTCACAATTGCGGCTTGTGTGCAGCACAACTTGTTTTTACATCGCATTCAACATACACTGTAGTGTACATTGTGTACATACACGTGCACATGTCCAGCTAATTCTGTCATATACAGTTTAATTGAAATTCTCGTCATTGACAGGCCCCGTCAGAACAGCCTACAATCTATGACTCGGTGTGTGATGGGAGTTATGTCAATAGCGAGGCTCCTCCATCTAGCAACCAGACTTCTGTTGCTAACGTGCCCAAGCCAGTAGAGAGCACCGTTAACAGTAGAAGGTACACTGTACATGTACATGTGGTATAACGTATGAATTCATGTACCGTATACATGTAGCGGGTTATTTTCGTTGGAAATGTTCGTATTGTATATTGTAGAGCATCGTACGAAAATTAAAACTACAAAATTATTCTACCCGCAATAGGTTCAACGTCACTAACCTGAGCTGTACAAATATTTAAAATAATTTATTTTATTTTATTTAAATATTTAAAATAATTCAATTGGACAGTTCATACGAACTAACGAAAATTACCCACTACATGTATATGCACGGTATCTATTATTGTGTTGAATGTAGGCTGTACTAGGCTGCACTGAACTTTGTAGCTTGGTGAACTCTGTTATAGGCACAACAATGTATCAAAGACTGGTGTGTCCCTCACAGGTCTTACCTAGTAGCTGTGACCACCTCCATTACCCCTGATCATGAGAGTGAGCGCAGTATGTTGGATACCTCCAAACCCATGGTCCCCATCCTGGAGTCCAGCTCTCAGCTCATGGACGATACTTGTCTCTCTGAGCCTCAGCGGGTGGAGATCGATGCCACTCCACTCCCACTCAGGAAGAAGAGGAGGAGGTTTGCCTCAAAAAAAGCCTTAGACAAGGAGAATGCTGTCCTGGTAAATACATGTAGATGTGTAACGCAGTTGTGTAAAACTATTTTTTAAGCTGTAAATTACATGAATACATCTTGAAGTTAGCTAACTGGTAGAACAATCATAATTATGTAGCAATTTCATGTAGGGCAATGTACAGTAGATCTACAATACTTATGTGGGTTAGTTCAATGTTTAATATTCCAGATCAGTGGCCTGTTATCAGCGACTTACTGATCACTAAGTCGATTGGGAGGGAATATATTGCTGGTAGAACAATACAATCACATTATGCTAACTATTATACACAATTGTACAAGTTCACTGTGTATACATGATCATAGTTGACCAATGTATTGACATCCGTAGAGTCCACCTCCTGAGAAGAAATCTAAGTACCCTCTGAGGTCCAGGGTCAAGAAAGTCAAAGAACAGGTGTGTGTGTGTGTGTCTTTCTTCACTGTTCTTGTTTAAATGCTTGTCTACACTTCTACATAGGATAATGCCTCACTCGATAGCTTTACGCCCACCTCTCAGAAAAGCTTCATAAAGAAACTCAGTAAGTTCTCATAATTCAAAATGTAGTTTTTCAACTCTTACATACGTAGCCTCGTACATGTACATGCATGTTCCCAAATTACATGTACATGTATGTGCACCCTGTATTTTAAATCAGCAAACAATATTTGCGAGATTGAGTACATGTACATTGTATTTGTTCCCCTTCAGCTACCAAGAAGAAGAAGGTAACTCTGCCTGTGACCCCTAAGAAGGAGCAAGCGTCTCTGAACACCTCAACGGTTTCTACTCGAACCAGAACCAGGAAAAGGGGGCTCCACAAGTCACAGATATCTGGACCTATTGAGTACTTTGACTCCCCCATGAATGTATGACTCAGCTGACTGTGTTTGTTTCTGCATACAATTTTGTATTTGTCTAACTGTATCTTGAACACTCCGTTATATGCATGTAAACATGTTGCTAAAATTTATTCTGTCATAAGACAATGTGCACTGACAAATTAAATAAAAACACTTGCAACCCTTTTCACATCACTTGAAATGTACCCAAGCTTGCTCAGTGTGACCACTAATTTCATTGAATACGTAGCTGCAGTAAGACACAGTCACTATTCAACTGTTAGGGTCAATAATTATTATTTCTGAAAATATTATTGCACTTAGGCTTGTATGTAATACGTACCGTACATATAATAATTATATATAGCGGGATTTTCGTATAACAACATGATGTACCCATTTCTTTCGTATTCAATATTCGTACAGCTCAGGATAGTGACATTGAACCTTTTGTGCCAGAAAAAGTTCCCAGTTTTAATTTTCATATGATGCTCTACAGTATGAGTACTAAAAATTCCACCATATCCACCATACAACTGCTATACAGTTACCATAAAATGGCTATAATATCACGGGCGGCGGTCGATACGCCCTTGACTTGATATTGTGTTAATTGTTCGCACATGCACATGCACACTCATGCAGATGATCAAGCAGCAGGTCTTCGTGACAAAAGGGATAAACCTTGGGAAAAAGTTAAGGCCACCAGCTAAACTGATCGTACATGACTGCTAAAATAGACTCTGTGTTGTGTTAGTATATAATTCAGTACACTGTACATGTTAGAAAGTCTTTTCCCCCATCGGTATAAATTATATCCCCACTGCAGCTTATATAATTATAGTGAACTTTGTTTGTCAATTTTAATATGTAACTGTCATGATAAACTCAGAATGACAAAATTGAGAATCAACTATGAGCAGGTTTTAGTAATGGGAACACTGTGAACACTATGAGGTCATGAGCATGTGAAGTGTTCTCCAGTTGCAGCTGGTTGTTAGGGGTGACTAAGAACTCTCTCCTCAGCTTCTCCTGACAGCTGACGGCTAAACTGTTGGCTCTGCCCTCACCACTCCACACAATGCCTGCATACATACGCGTGAAAGTAGATCGTATTGAAGGTTTCATTTATATAAGCACCATCTTACTTTTGATCCAGTTAATTGTTTAGAGATCTTTACATACTCACAAATGTAGCTAATTTATAACTTTATTAATCAGCCAAGGTATTATCCTGATCATTACCTGCAAACGGTCTCTCCTCCCCCTCTCTCTGGTACTTGGCTCCCGGGTGCACCACAAAACCCTCTCCATAGAAACCATGATAGAACAGCCTCACCACTTTACCCCAGTCTCCTTTCTGTAGCACCTCACATTCTCTCCACCAACGCTCCTTGAAGGAGGGGTCAGTGTTACCAGCCCAGTCCAGAGTCTCTGTGAAGTGTGTGTGTGTGGGGGGGGGGGGGATTACTTCAGTGGAATGTTTTACTCCAAATGCCAATTAACACTTGTTTTTATGGTTAATTCATGCGCACTGTAGACTGTGCAAACACAACTTGCTCACCATCTAGTAGTTTCTCATCAGACTCTAATCCCCTCAAGTGGTAGGTTTTCCTTGCTTCCTCCAGCTCCTCCGAGGCTATCCTCTCTCCTAGCACCCAGGCCAGCAGGTGAAAGTCATCCTGAGGCAGCTGGATCTCAAAAGTCAACCACGGCCCTACGTCAGTACAGCAAGGAATTGACTACAAGCATTTTCAGATAGTTTACAAGGAAATAGATACTCGATTAAATAATTATGAGGCCCCCCATGCAGCCTTAAGAAATAGGAAATTAGGCGGAATTGTAACTAGGCACCGTCACTATGTGTTTAAAACTCACACCAACATACATGTAACACACTCCGTGTAGCTATCCTATAATTATATCACCTGTATATACCTGGAGCATGGATGATCTTCTGTTCAATGGTCCAGCTCTCCCAAGGTCTGATCTGGTACTCATTCAATAGTGGATACAGGTTGTCATTTTCTCCAAAATGCCTCAGGGAGGAGAGAACCTACAATCATGGCATTTACAAGGTCATCAAGCTCTCACCACACATATAAAGTAATAGCTACCTTCAGGTGACATATTTTAACAGGTAGATTTGTTTGCGATTTCACTGTTCAGCTCATTTTGCTGGTACATTGTAATTCTGCTAAATCCTGTTCAAGTTGTCCTTATAATTATGGATATCTAATGTACATGTTTACACATTGTGGTGTCATAAACATTGTGGTGAAATGCCGCTTAGGAAGCAAAATTCAAAAACAAAATGGCTTTTTCTTGTGAAAAAAGCTGACCAAGGCTTTATTTAAGGATATAAGATGGAAAATAGTGCACCAGACAGAGCTGCTTGGACTGTCTTATCAAAGTGTTACTGAGAATCTTCAAGTTGATCCATCAACTGTTTGTATGCACTCCTGTTTGTATATACAGGAGTATATGATTCATACAGTCATTCATACACTCCTGGTAGTGCATTGTTGACATGCTGACTAAGATCTACAACTTTATGGTTGACCACAGATAAAACCTTATAAGGAACGCTCAACACAAAACGTTTTTTTGTGAATATTGCAAAGATTCTGCAAAATCCTGTAGCAGAAATTAATACCTGCGAAAATAATAATTAGACTGAGCCCCCCCTACATATCCATACAAATATCTCCCTTAGAGCCATATACAAAATGTAGAAACCATTGTTTTGAAATTTGACAATCTTGCACCCAAACCACCTACACTATATACATGCAACCATTGACCCACTTTATCTTTGGTGACGTCAGGCCTCAAACCGAGCCTTGTCTTGACAGGGCCTAGCTCCATGTTATAGGGAGGAACGTCTAATGGAGGAAAGAAGTAAGCCTCTGTTTTGCCATGGCCCATACAGCAACCATCCACCACGTCTCCAGCATGCACGTGACAGGGAATGGGCGGCACCTCAGTTTCTTCTGATGGGAGAGAGAAGACATGCAGTAATCAACAAATATACAATAGGCAAATTTTGAAGAAACTAGTTAGTACAAGCCAGCTTGTTTTAAAATTAGTCTACCTAGGGACTGAATGCTACACTATACCTAGTCTATACAGTGGTTTGCAGAATAGTTGTCATACCATTGATACAGGAAGAAAGGGATTGGCAACGGATCACGTGCGCCCGTAAGCTACACATAAAATCAATACAGAGCTTGACGAGCCATCCGTGTTTCCCACCCAACGCGGTAGAACAACCTTTGTTGTAAGTAGCTAGAGGTACATACGACGCTATGTACCTGTACTTCTCTCATTCAACTCTGGAGTAAGGTTAGGCTGTCTCTTAACTCCACCGATATCCAGAATTTTTGTGAGTGGCCAGAGAGCTGCATAGTCTCCCATGAGCTCCTTCTCTGCTACCCTCAGGGCTGTTGGTAGGGACACCAACTGATCACCAATCAGGAGAGAGGTGATTCCTGCAATACAACACAGAGTATGAATGCAGGCACAGTGGGGTGTGCCTTATTATTCTTTGAGTGATGAGGCTACCATAGTGTTGCATGGTCTATATCATTACACAATTATGTAGAAGTAATAATACCCCATCAACAAGCCACTTTCAAACACCCTAAACCCTCAAACATTAACCACCTTCGTCCTTTACTGGGATGGCGTTCTTAGCTTCTGTTTTGGACATGATCCACCACTCCACCGGCAGCGATCCACGCTCATCAACCATTTCAGGAATGAACTGAGTGTTAGGGGCTATGATCCCCCGTCCTGTGTACATGGCACGGTGCACAATTGCAGGAGAGGAGAAGAGAATACCATTCTGGGAACCGAGAGCCTGGGGAAGAGGGAAGGTGACTGTGACTTGTCATAGGTTGCTATGTCTCACTATGCAGGATGCATGTCAGCTCTTGTACCTTGGTGATCTCTTGATGCAAGGAAATAGGTTCCATTTTTAATTAATACCACACCATAATGGTAAAAGGGCGTTACTGTTTTACACAGAAAAGAATGAGGTGGGTGGGGCTCAATAGCTGCAATCTCAGTATAGCTGCCAGGAGTGCATGAATACTGCATAATGCAAGAATTTTCATTCAACATCAGAGATTATGCTAAGATGATAGCTATAGCCAACCTGCTGATGATGATGGGTATGCTGACAATGGTGGCTGGGCAGGCTCCAGGAGATGAGCAAGAACTGTGTACAGTATTTCTACCTGACCTAGGAATAAACATAGTGGAGGACCCTCCTAATGGGAGGATTCTAATGGACTCCACTCACTATAACAGGTTGCTTGCACCAAACAGTAATCCAGTGTGGCAGGCAGTGGACCTTGATGCCAATAATCCCATTGGGCTCCGTTCATCAGTAAGTAATTCTAGAACAAATTTCTAGCCGGTATTTTTGTTCTTCTTTTTCAGTGGATAGAACAAGGGGTTAACTGTGAGTCTACCATATCTGTTTGCGGTTGGTCAGGTGGGGATCAGAACAACTGGCTCTTTACTCAGCACATCAACAGAACTGTGGATGGATACCCCCTACAGCAAGTCTCCGTACAGATCGAATACCAGCAGTCTACTTGCCCTGATACTACGGTAGACAACACAAGATGTAGGAGAATATTTGACCTTTGGAAATATGAGACATCTTCAGTGAATCTTGTGGCTGCCAGGGACACTAGTAATTATGTGGCTATACGAACCTTGACAACTCAGGTCTCTGGAACTATCACACAAAGTATTGACAACTTTGGATTCAATACCGATGAATCTGGGTTCTACCTCGCTATTAGAGATCGTGGCACTTGTATTCTCATCTCTCGACTGACTGTCTTCTATAATGCCTGTCCTGGCGAAACAGTAAACTTGGTGGTGCGCCCTGAAACGATAGCTCCTATGGTAGGGTCTGGTATACAGCTCAGCGTTAATGCCTCTTGTGTCGATAACTCCAGTCCTGTAGGTAATGATTTCTGGCTTAAGTGTTTGGATAGCGGTGACTGGGTTGCTGCAGCCTCTAGTAGGTGTGAGTGCAACACTGGGTTTGTTCCCACCATGGACGGAGAAAATTGTTTGTGTAAGTATGACCAGTTAAAATTATTGTTAAACTTATATCTACGTGTAGTTACAGGATGTGCATGCATGTGCTTGTATAGGATTGGGTCAATTAATGCCTCCCCCCCCCCATACAGCCTGTGACCCTGGGTTCTACGCCAGTGTGGCTAATACTATTGCAGAGTGTCTAACATGCCCTAGCAACAGCAACAGCACAGCCTCAGGCCTGGCAGAGTGTCCCTGTGATGATGGTTACTACAGAACACCACAAGAGGTGGACCTTCCATGCACTCGTGAGTTGGAGGACATAATTATTTGGGTAATCGCTCCACTCCCAAAATGCCTCGATCTAACAATTGATTTAATGGCTGTTACATACACTGTACGTACGAAATACCTGATCACCTATAATGCTGTACTTCTAAACACAGCGCTGTACATTGTATTTGCTACAGGCTCGTATCAATATTTCCATAACTGTTGTAGACAAGCCATTGTGATGTGTGTATTGCTCTGCAGTTTTAGTTCAATGGTTCAATTGATGTTGATGAAAATATTATTCCACCATTTCCTTAGCTCATTCGGTCATGCAGTCTTCCTGTCATACACGCACACACACACACACACACACACATACACACACAGTTCCCCCATCCCCTCCGCTTAATGTAAAGGTGGTGGGTACGTCCAGTACCACGATAACGTTAGCCTGGGAGGAGCCAGTGTCCACTGGTGGTAGGGGGAGAGATGAACTACGATACAACCTCTGGATCAGGACTGCTGGGGAGATAGACATCGAACTATCTAATACTGTCACCGACACCATGGGAGTGATTGGAGGTAAGCAGCTACTTGGATAGTACTTGGATAGTACTTTATGAAGATACGCTTCAGCGGGCAAGGTTCCATCCTAGTGCTTACCCTTCCAAATACACCCACCCACCCACAGGACTATTTTCAGATATTGAGTACACAGTATTTGTGACATCAGAGACGGACATAACAGATTTTATCCCCGTGAAAGAGGTTTTCATTCTGGCCAGAGGAGATACACTTGTTCAATCTACTGGTGGGATTGCAACTGAACTATTAGTGGGAGTAACTGTGTCTGTTGTGGCTGTAGTGTTTACTGCAATTGCTGTCATAAGCGTCGTCAGTATTGCTTGTGTATGCTACAAAAAACGCGTGAAGAAGATAGAGATTGAACTCCAGGAATTGCAGATGGTGCAGGTCAACACAAATCTCTCCTACGGACAAGCCACTCAGTCAAATGATTGCATTGTGGAAACTGTTTACTCGGACGGACAATATGAAATTGTAAACGACTTTGCTTGAACATTACAAACTCGTGTGTACAATCATGTTATTTGCATATTCACTGACTACAATATCCTAAGTCATCATCAGAGCAAAAAACCATATCACATCAAACAACACTGTGAACACTATGAGGTCATCAGCATGTGAAGTGTTCTTGAATTGCAGATGGTTGCTAGGAAGAATTCTTTCCTCAGCTTCTTCTGACAGCTGACGGCTAAACTGTTGGCTCTGCCCTCACCACTCCACACAATGCCTGCATGCATACGCGTGAAAGTACATCGGAAAAAAATTGATGAGTAATTTGTTGCATATACAATAAGCATTGCAAGTCCATCCTAATGATCCAGTAATAGAGAGAATGGTGACACCTCGGTAACATAATAATTATGTCAGTACTTGGAGAAATGCATGTAAAAAATGGCAGTGTGGTTTGTGTTGCCATGATACTGGTATACAAACCGTGTTATAAATTATTTACTTACCGTATAGCGTGTATATTTCGAAGGTATAAATATTCGCAGTTTTTGCTGATCAAGCATGCACCGCTAACATTTATACCCACGAATTTAATATCACATGCATGCATGCTACACGGTATATCCCATTGCTATGTTGTTGCTATGAATTTTCCGTAAAGTGATAATGCACTAACCACAAAGTCATAATGTAGTTGCGTCCTTTTGCTAGATCGGACATGCTATGTACCTCAATCTGTCATGGTTAAGTTAACAGTATTGCTATGTAATTTGTTTGGTCATTTTGACAAATGGGCCTTAGGGTCACCTGCAACAGCAAGGGAATCAGCTGTGCATGGTGGCTTTGTAGATTGACAGTAGTGTTGACAATTTATTATGTCCTGACTATTTATATGTACCTAGTAGGTACATATAATAGTCAGGACATAAGGCTAGTTCTGCTTTTCTTTTGTAGCAGGCTACAGCTTCAGTAATGCATGTCTTCAGCAACACCCTATCCATTCTTGCCCCTGCAATGTGGAGTAGCAAACACAACAAAGATGTTTGTGGAACAGCCAACTCACATACAAGGATTCCTGTATAGAACATTTAACCACAAAAATGTTAGCTTGCATAAAGTGCTGACAGTGCACGTTTAATGCAGCAACCACTCTAACTCTTGTTTTAAATACTTTTGAGCAACAATTTTTGTATATATACATTCTCTCCAAACACATCTAACTCCTTAGCATGATAAAAACTAGTTAAATAGTATGGTTTGCAAGAAAATAGATAAAACATTCAATACGTCACCAGAGACGAAACCAACCTGTTTTGTGGTTGAAAAAGAGAATAAATATCAAAAAATGTGGAACGCTTCACGAATTTGCGTGTCATCCTTGCGCAGGGGCCATGCTAATCTTCTCTGTATCGTTCCAATTTTAGTATATGTAGTGCCGAAGCAACTACACTAAGCTATAATGTAGTGCACCCATATATAGACGAGGGTACTCGCTATCTATCGTTCGTGGTAGAAATGGAATGCATGAAATTCAACAACAAATTAGCAGTTGGGCAACGGCAATGGGCAGCGTAATTGTTCCTAAGCTTTACACAATCTCACACTCCACTTACACACCAGCTTAAATTTCCTCACCACTGAAACAACAACTAGCCAAAACATTGAGGAATCATATAAAATCTGTTTGAACTGAATACCTCTAGCATAAGGGGAGATATGCTC
The DNA here is from genome assembly GCF_963675165.1 of Halichondria panicea. Taxonomy (NCBI): domain Eukaryota; kingdom Metazoa; phylum Porifera; class Demospongiae; order Suberitida; family Halichondriidae; genus Halichondria; species Halichondria panicea. Next base: position 2,247,023 of record NC_087378.1, read on the forward strand.
TAACTCCTACAGGGACCTATTTCTTCACTACTACAAGCCCACCCTAGCTAGTAGTACACTTCACTGCCCAAGCTTGTACTTCAAGTCCTTTAGCCACTTAGCTCAAGTAGTGCTAAAAAGCTGATAATGAAATTAGAGAGATCAGTGGGCTGATTGCATAGTAAGATTAAATACACACCCATAAGAACTCACCTCACCTTGTGAGCCTCAGGAATACAGTTTGAGTGCTCACCTAAAGGAAACAGAGCAGATAATCTTGGTGATTCTTATTAGCTTACATTGTATGAATGCCCTATTGAAGTTTTGTTTCAACCCCAGCACCACTGTACTTTAGGGAGTGTGAACTGAACATATGGGTGGCATTTCATTGAGTGCTCTGTCATTATTTGGCGTGCTCTTGTTACGTCTGGAGACACTCCTTGCCCTGCAGTCATTAAATTCATGCAGATTGAGTGGCTCAATAGTTACCTGTCCACCCGTTTTTCAGCTCTGTTTCACGGCCTCGATAAATTGATCATTAAATTATTGTGTAGATCTGCGCTACATTGTGAACAAACTACACATAATTATCTCATAGTCTGAGCATCATACACTACTTTTCATTGACTGACATCTCACCGTAGCTGAGCTGTCTTGTTAGCAGATGACTGTGAAATTGACATTGCAGGAAACACAGGAAATCACTGTGTTGGACTTTTCTGCAGCTGAGGGAAGCCTCAACCACAGAACATAGTGGATTCTAATATTAGGATTCTAATATTAGCTCTGAACAATACTGACTAAAGGTAACTAAAGTCTATTATAATAAATGTTTGCACTCTCAAAACCCACACACACACACACACTGAAGTTTGTTTATATTCAAGTTGTATAATAATACTGTATACAGCAGAATTGCATTCAAAATAAACATGTTACAAGAGTATTATCAGTCAGAAACGTCTGAGCAATCCTTCTTTCATTCTGCTTACAAATTTATGCTTAATTAATCGGCCTGGAATCGAGGCTACTAGACGGCACAACTTTACTGCAAAGATCTTCAGACTTGTGGTCATAGCCGATTTTAGTCGTCAAATATTCGACTCTAAACAGTGACCTACCAGCAGTATCTATGAAGAAAAATGCCAGAGTTTACTATAATTTTCGACTTCTACACGTGTACAATGTGCATTGATTAGGTAAAGATCATTAATAATAATTATAACATCACTCGAGTTGATGTAAACGGATTTGCTAACCCTTTTCCTTTCATTATGGGTAAAGATCTCACAAGAATAAACCATAAACTGGATCACAAATACTGCAACTGGTAAAGGGTCATCGAAAATAGATACAAAATTGCAAATTATTACTACTGTACTGGTAAAGGGTCATTGCTCTGCACTACAAAATAAAAAAATTAATGTGCAAATCCTGTAAATATGAGGTCACAAGTTATACTAGTTATACTATGAAGGTGAAATACATTCTGCTGCTATTTGGTCCCTCTTTGACAGGGCACAGGCAGCTGCCCCAAACCGAACTGTCGGTAGTTTAGCGACAGGTACCCACTTGAGCGTGCTTGGATCATAGCACTCGACACTGTCAAGATATTCCGAGCCATTCGATCCTCCTGTAATGCACGTGAAAGTGTGTGTGTATGTGTGTATGAGTGAGTGCAGGTGTGAGAGTGTGCATTATAAGGAGGTGTGTTTATGTTCTAGTTTGCTTAGCGAAAGTACAATACCAACATTACAATAACAAATCAATAATAAAGCCGAAAATAAAAACAAACCTTACAAGAAATACACAACTAGCTCACCCATAACATAGATGAGGTTTCCGATAGAGACCATTGCCAAGCCAACGCGAGGGCTTCCCATTCGAGACACAATCTGCTTCCACTGGTTCAGCTCTGGGTTGTACACTTCAGCTCCATTGATGACTTCTTTCCCGGCCTGACCTCCAGCGACGAATATCTCCTTAGCAAGTAAGGCAGCACCTGTGCACAGAAAGCAAACAGGTCAGTGAAGCAATAAATACCCAGATGCAATGTACATTCAGAAATCCAAAGTATATGTACATACTCAGGATTCAAAATAGCTATGGTATGAGGACCTACTGTATATGGCTTTTGACACTTGCCAACTGACAGCTACATGTACTAATATAAAACCACTTTTATATGCTTAATGAGGCAATTACATAGTTATGCACTAAAGGTGAATACACTATACTTTAGTCATAGCACTATTACACTCACCTGCATTTGCTCTGGGGGCATACATGCTGGACATTCTCTCCCATTTCCTGTTGAGCAGGTCGAATCTCTCCACCGATCGCAGCTCCTCCTTCGAGTTAACCCCTCCAATTGCATAAATCCGCTGATCAAAATAGACGGAGCACAAATCACTGCGAGCATCCAACATAGCCGGCTGATAAGACCACTCGTCAATATCAGGATTGTAGAGCTCTAAAGAATGGAGATACGCCGATCCACTGAATCCTCCTAATACTAAAATCCCTTGTGGTGTAACAACAGCAGAGCAGCTTCTTCGTGCCGTATTGAGAGCAGCAACCTTCACCCAAGCATTCGACAGGGGCGAATATTTCTCGACAGTCTTGTGAGGCTCAGTGATGTCTGTTCCACCAATAGCGTACAGTTCCCCTTTGAATAACACGAGTGCCAAACGAGAGCGGCGTTGGAGCATCTTTGGACCCATTCTCCATTTCTTTTCGTGGGGGTTGAAGAACGAGACATCCATCATCGACTGGCCAGAGTCCCCCGATCCTCCGACGAGACAGATGACTCCCATGAGTGAGCTTCGAGGCTGTGTTTTCTTGGGGTTGGAAAATAAAAGCACAGAGGCTGGATTTTCGTGGTAATCGAGTGCTTCTTGAATCATCACCTTCACTTCGTACACTTGTGAGAGCGAGGAGTTGAGCATCACAACTGTGCTCAGAAAGTTTGGCTGGAGGATCGGAAATCTGACATGATTGTATAATGGTACAATGTATCTCTCCCTGTCCTGGTCACATTCAATCCATCTTGTGACTGCATAATAAACATCTTCTTCGGATTCTATCGTGATCTGGTCTCCTCTAACAAGCTCTTCGACTTCCTCAAAGCTGAGTTCAAGAAATTCGTCTTTTCTAGACATCTGTACAAAGTGCTGAAGCTGAAATTTGGTCGAGGCCGATACAAGATCTTTGAGGTTGAACAATTGAGCATACTTCAGTATACCGAGACAATTTGCCGGAGACAAGTGCTTTGAAATGAATCGAGCACAAACTGCTACAATTTCGGGGAGATCGAACAGACTTGCAGTTGATAGAAGACCTTGAGCGTTGTCTTCGGTGATTTCCAGTTTTGTAGTGTAGACGAAACTGACGAGAAGCTTCACACTGTTAGCATCTACATCTTTGAGAACAACTTCACTTTGTACAGACTCTTGCATGCAATTGGTGAACATAGCCTTGAAGTATGGAATAGAAGCAGCTAGTACCAGTCTATGGGCTGGTATGGAGAGCAGTGGAGTGTCGTGGCTGTTTAGCACCATCAGATTCACATCACAAAGTGCTCTCTGTCTCCATAGCTCCTCGATCTCTTTGCAGTTTGTGAGCCTCAGATCTTCCTTAACATGTGTGTAGCTTGATCCTTTCTCCATGTCCCTCACAGTCACTGTAGCAGCATGCACACAGGCTTGCTATAGCGCTAATGATACCTGATGGTTTCCTGGTACAGCACACATTGATAAACATTCCGGGGCTGACCAACAGCTAGCTCCAAACTCCGCGACCTTTCCCAGTTTCCAGATCCTAAAGCGTGTTGGATCTATATCTTAGATGGGCGTGCCCGTCCCCCATTTTTATGGCCGGGGACGGGCACGCCCATCTATCTATATCTAAGAGCTAGAGAAGATGGTGAAGTCACTGGAAGACTATTGTCTAGCATGTATTGCTCGCCACATTACCACCTTCAATCGGCTAGGTAACCACCTGAGCCTCAGGCACAAAGAGGTTCTCCTGGAGAGAATGTGTTGGCATCAGCAACTCACCCCTGAAGTCACCCCATCCATTTTCTACAACCTCTTCTCACATACCCTCCTCCGAGTGAACCTCTCCTACTCCCCTCAAGTCACGGATCGTACTCTTGAGTTGCTAGGCAACAGCGGATGCCTCCCAACCTCAATCACTCTTAACGATTGCCCCAATGTGACTGGTACGTACATACGGGTTTGGTCCACACCATTGCAATACTATTATTTCTGTGTCATTACCACACAGACAGAGGGATTTCCTGTCTTACCAGAATCCTGAGGAAGACTGAGGTTCTCAAGCTGAAAAGGCTGCATCAGATAACTAGCAAGGGGCTGAAATCTATTGTCTCCCGCTCCTTGAAATACATAAACCTGTCAGAGAGCAATGGAATATCAGATGAAGGGATCATTGATCTGGTCCACAACTGCCCCAATATTGAAAAGCTGAGTGTGTTTGAGCTGCACAAACTGTCTGACGTGTCCCTAACTCAAGTGGCTGCAATCCTAGGAGGCACACTTGTAAGTTCAGACCTGATACTATTACTAGCTCAGCTATGTGTGAAGGAATTCAGAACCATTTTCCATCTTCCCTTTCTGTCTTGATGCATCACTGCGTGCTAACAAGAGCAAATGAGTAGATCTACTCATTTGCTCCTGGTGCTAATTACATGATAATTATGGGGTCTATTCCAAACTAGCCTCGTTCCAGGGTGCATTTCCTCCCGTTCTATTAAAAAAAAATCGGCGTGGGAACGAGGCTAATTCCAACTTGTAATACTGTTGTGTTAGAGTCTTCTTCATTATTACTACTTTTTCCTTCCAGACAGAGATAGACGCGTCTGATATAAACCTTGTGACCTCCCAGTCTACACAGGCATTGGCTGAGCATTGCAGGAATCTCACTGTGTAAGCACTTAGTAGTCTACCTGCACAAGGGCTGCACAGGAATATGTTTTGGAGCTTCAAATACATTATGTAACTGATGCTAGCCGTACAATTAAGTGATGTACCTTCACCCTCACAGGGCTAAGTTTGAGAGCTGTGTTCGTCTAGACGGCTCTGGGTTGATACAGGTAGGGAAGTTTTTAAGGGATATGACTCAATTCTATGGTACTGCTCCTTACAGCTCACTTGAGGAAAATGATACAGCTGTTTGCATACAGTTATTAGTAAAACCAAGGGCGTATACAGAGAATACGCCCTTGGTAAAACTTACAATAATTATTCTGGGTAACTTGGCTGTAACCACAGTTGTAACACATAGCTGAATACCAAGCATCAAACATCTAACTGCAAGCCCTGTACACCATGATAATTTCTTCAGCACAGCCTCAGAGAACAGATCCAGATGCCAATGAGGGTGTATAAAAATAAAAGTGTTCGGGGTTCGAGATAACAGTGATATTTTGCAGCAATGTTGCATACAGTAATGCATGTTGCTTCTCTTCCCCACTGGCCTACCACACTAACACCTCCACCCTGTGATGACACTTGCAGACTTAGAACTTACAAACCAAACGACTACTATACAATACCCGTGGCCGCCCACGCGCACCTGGGGTAAACATAGTTATGTTTCATAATCATAATTATCCTCTTACTGTGGTTACAAATGTAAATATTGCAAGTTTTACTAACATGTAAATCACTCACTGCATTACCACAAAACCACCACAATGATCAATCTGTGATCCTTGAAAGCTATATAATAAGGTGGTATGGAAATTCAAACCAAAGTATTATGATGAGAATTTGAAGTGTAGAATAGTCTACCAATGCTTTATGCTGGGACTTGCATACCAGCAGATAGCTACTAGTCTGTCCACTGTATGGAGAGTTGTGAAGAAGTTTCAGGCTGAAGGAACTGTTAGTGCGAAGTACTGCTCACAAAAGATTGTTTTGAAAAAGCCTGCTGCTTATAAATACGAGGTTATACCGGTACTACAGTGAGCGAGTCAGCCATCTTAAGTGCAATAATTTTAAGTGTAAACAATTGCACTCACAGTTTTACATTTACCATTAATTTTGCCCCAAACTTCCAAATGAACTTGCAACGCACAGTATACAGTTCACAATATCTACAGTACACGTACCACATTGTCTTTATACAGTAATACACAAGCATAAAATGTACTCAATCACCTCTCCTTTCAGATGGCTGAACGATGTGATCTCACCGATCTCTGGATTTCATTCTGCTACAAAATCTCGCAGCCAAACATCGATATAATTGTGAGCCTTCTGAGAGCCAAGGAAAGAATGGTTACATTTAATGCCATGGGGATAGGCATGTCCACACTCTCCATGCAGATGATAGCGGCCAGCTGTCTCACCTCCCTCTCTCTGTGCGGGGTCACAGCTCTCACTGACAGCACTGTCGATATGGTAATGAACACGGTCACCCACATGGTATAATTATAGATCTGTGTCCCAGCTACACTATTAATTTTGGTCTGGAATGATTTAGGACTGAAATTTTAATCATAATTATGATTATGCATTACTATATGAACTTGAGCTATAAAAATGCCTTTATTGGAACATTGGATCCATTAACCTAACTTTGCTGTGTCTCAGGTACACGTATCTATGAGAATGTTTAGGTGTGGTTGCAATTAAGCATATTAATACTAATGGCGTGGCTGAAATTAACTACACGTCCTTCTGGTTCCCTTCACTAGATCACCAAAGCCACTGGGCATAGCCTTGTGAATTTAGACGTCTCTAACTGTCTGTGGCTGACTAATCGGACACCTGCCGCTATTGCCCGCCACTGCCACGCCCTGGAGAAGCTGGGACTGAGGAACATGAAGGAACTAAATGGCAGAGAGCTATGTCCATTGTTCCTCGATAAAAGAGCCAAAAACTTCAAGTCTATCACTCTGTCGGGGTCAAAGAATGTAAGTGGAACTGGGTACAGAGACCAGTAAAGCTACACTATACTACAATGCATAAATGGTAATGCGCGCCTAAAGTTTAATGCTAGTGTCCAATACTTATACTTCCCAATGACGTACCTCTGTGTATGTAGTAGTATGCAGGGTGAGTACTATATATAATTATAGTAGGGAGTTTTGTTGCCGACAAAAACAATTGTATGCCTATAATATAGGATATCTTTCCTGGTAGTGTTGTACATGTGAGTAGTTATAATGATTCTCATACACATAAAGCTTCTTCCTCGTAGCAGCTTGAATGCTTTCTGAGTACCTATAGCGGGAGATTTTTGTTGGTGCACATTTTTTGTTAACTATACCCAGTTAAATATTTCGTATTCTAAGTGGTTGTAATGGTGATGTAGGACCTATTGCGCATTAATATTTCGCAGTTTTACATTTTCTGGTTAATACGAAAAAACGAAAGAAAATTTTCGAAAATATCCCACTAATACAGTATACCTAACATGTAGAGAAGGAATGCAGAGTTCACTTCGGATTTCTAATGGTGTGTGAATTATGAATTACATATGGCCATAAAATGCTGTGTGTGAACTACACCCACTATAGAATGATGTGATAATTCCCAACTTGTAAGGCATTGTATGTTGATTCAGATTCTTATTTGGGCAATCCAGAACCCAAAGAAATTAAAAAGCCACCTGTTGGTTGCCCTAATTAACGACCATGTACCATATCCTCTCATCTGCCATGACAGTGTGAGCTTACAATGTATGGTGATTATCACCATCCATTTAGCATATTTTTTTAGGCACCTGTTATCTGTTGTTTCCATAGATACCAGCTACAGTTGTCTACGACATAGTAAGCAACTGTACCAGTCTAAAGATATTCACTGTGGCTGGTCTGAAAGATATAGACGACAGCATTGCTTTTGCTCTTGCTCAAAACTGCAAGAACGCTTGTCAGATCAGCCTTAAAAATTGTGAACTTACAGATAAAGGTGTTTGTGAGATTGCAGTGAACTGCTCTAAGCTGACCATAATGGCACTGGCTGGTGTAAGTCACCTCACTGACAAGTGTGTCATTGCACTGGCAGAGAATTGCCATGAACTGAGAGAGCTGTACGTGTCGGGCTGTCCAAAGATCACCAGACAATGTATCACCTATCTCAAGGTGAAATGACATATTGATTCATAATCTCCAGAAGCCTGGTACATGGTAGTGATTACCTGATCTGATACCTGATACTATGCATGTATCATTTTTGGGTTTCTTCAAGGCTTTGCCTTTGATCTTGTTCTTGGCTTAAGTACCATTTTGGTTTTGCATGCATGGTTTTTAGTGGTATGTTGGCTAAAATTTTATAGTGCTTGTAATTTTGTCCGCTTACCTTTCAAACTGAAACTATGCAACTATGCATATGCTTTATTAAACACTGTACAATATCCTGTGTTACCTCAAATACAATGTTTAGCCACATTTTCTAGCTGATGTGGTATTATTCATGACACTGTTCCCCACCCAGGACTGTGCGATTGGTCGAGTGTGTGTCAAGCACACCATCCCGAATGCCCCCATTGGACTGCTCATGGGCAAGGACCTAGATACTGGACAGTATACACGAGTTGACAATGTAGAATTTGACAGCCTCAAGAGCAAACTAGCATGAATAAAACAAACAATAATTATTAATTAGCTTAGCAATAATGTTTTATCATGAATTTTATCACATCCATTTTTGTACAAGCACTCCAATCTTATCATCGTTACCTTGTATGGATGAATCTTATGGCTGCTGCAATGTATTGTACGGACACTGCACTTGTAATAACATGTGACTTCAGAATTACCACCCAAAGCCTAATTTGTGGTTTGTTGACAGTTGATCTAATTGAGATACGCCCACACATTTTGCACATTAGATAAAAACGAGGGCACTCGGTTAACAATCATAATATGTTGTTTGAGAACTTAACTACCGTAGCTGATTAACTATTACTAGACCTCAAGCTAGCTCAAGATGAAGCTGTTGCAGCTTTTAACGCTGCTAGTCGGTGCTGGCACCGCTCTAGCTGCGAGCAGTAGGAGACCTATCAGGAGTCTACATACACCCAAAGGTAAAAAAATCCTTTCTCTGGAGCCGGAGCTAGATCTAGCTGCCATGCATAGTCCAGAACCAGTGATAGACATGCACACTAAAAAACTGTGTTGGAATAGAAGACTATGCATGCCACCTCAATGAATCCTTTTCTTGCAGAAACTGTTGAGAATTACGAGGTGGTGTTTCCAGTTGTCACTTATCCTGAAGGAAAGAAAGTAAGCTGGCGGGATCTAGCCAGAGTTTTACTGTTCTGCACTGACATAATTATTGTCAGCGAGCAAAAATGAATGTAATTATTATCTTCTATTTCTACCTCACCACAGGCACAGCGCCATCCCTCTGTGATGCATGTGCACATCGAGGCACAGGATGAGAGATACACTATCGTCTTGAAGTTGAACGAGTGAGTTTGAGATCTACTACAAGTGACGTATGACCTGATTGTACTGTGTTTTCCAACTTTACAGTATGCTCATTCCCTCCAACTTCAATTCACTTTCTTATGATAAAGATGGCAGAGAAGTTATTACAACGGTATGTCATGTAACAATGTGTGCTATTTTATTTGTCACATTTTTCAATGAATTAAACTAATTTATTATTAATTAATCTGTACTAACCCCCTCCTCTTATAGGGTCATGTGAACTGTTTCTACCAGGGCTGGGTGGAGGGTCACCCAGAGTGGAGAGCCACAATGAGCACCTGTACAGGATTAAAGTGAGACACTAAGTATCGAATTAGTACAATTAAATTACACACTAACCCCAAAAACGGCGTCCTGATATGGACTCACATTTTTAATAGGGAGCCTTGCACGTGTCAGGTGATACTATAGTGCAGCCATATTCGTTGGATAGTTGTGAGAATACATCCGGACTTTGCTAAGTAGTTGCCAAGTGATTTTTACCACCTTGTGCATACATTGAACATCATGAATGCCCATTTATGATGATTTCAAGTGACACTTTAGATCATTTCGTTTGTTGCACATGGCTTCTGTTTATGATCAGGTAACGTGTGTGAGTGTGTGTGTTGTACTTGCAGAGGCACTTTTGGGAATTACCAAAACAAGAAAGAGCTATTCCATTTGGAACCACTCGACACAAATGACCCATCTGTGAGTTTCATTTTTAAGTTTGTTCTAGCTCATTTTGTTTACTTTGCCTTGTTATTGTTTGTGGCAGTTGGAGCAGCCCCATGCACTTTACCCTGACATGGAACTCGAGATTGATGAAGGGTCTTGTGGTAGGTGATCTTTTTGCAACACTGCCTCCCTCCACTCACCATAAATTACACTGTCTCCACACACACACACACATGCACACACCCTCACACATTGCACTGCATCCACACACACACACATGCACACACCCTCACACATTGCACTGTCTCCACACACTGCATCCACACACACACACATGCACACACCCTCACACATTGCACTGCCTCCACTCCACACACCCTCCACATCGCACTGCCTCCACTCCACACGCCATCACTTTGCACTGCCTCCACTCCACACACCCTCACACATTGTACTGTCTCCACTCTACTCACACAGGCTCTAATGAGACTCACATGGTGGATGAGATCGGTGGAGTGCCCATGCCTGATATAGAAGATCTGAGAGTAAATAACAGAATAAGCTAAAGCTTGACCCTGTGCATGCATGTACCTGTCCCTGTATATACCTACGTACCTTCTTTTCTATACGTACATAGGGATAATGATAAAAAATTGTGTTGTAACTTTGCAGCTGAAGAGACAAGTCAATGGCTTTTGGATTGTCGAATTGATCATAGTCAATGACTTTAGACAGGTAAGTGCTTGTGCGTAGATATATAATAATTATTATGCGCTCTGTTTGCATTATACAGTATGGTAGCCAAGGGCAAAACCTCGCTAACACTGTCAGTAGAGCTCTGAGTATTACCAACGAAGTGGACAGTGTAAGTTGCTCTATCAAACACTTGACATTGTACAATGCACCCCCTCTCGCACACTTGCTGTATCTTTCACGACTCTCTCCCCTCACACACAGTCACTATAAGTATTGTTATCCAAATCAAATGTGGCACACACTAAAATACTGCAACAGGTATATCAGGCCCTAAGCATCCGTGTGGTTTTAATCCAAAGTATCACTTGGACATCAGGAGATCAAATCACTATCGTCACTGATCCAGACGTTGTTCTGCCTTTATTCCGAACTTATGGACGGACAGTTTCAACACCTCATGACTGCATACATTTAGTCACGTAAGAAATAACGAATTACATGTACCGTATAGCTAGTAGTTTCCGGGAGGGTGGGGGGGCAAAATATTCGTGGTTTTCGTGGTTAAACACTGGAGCAGGAATATTTTATCCCCGAATGAAGCGACCTTGCCAAGCAGCAACTACGAAAATAAGATCCACAAACTGACTAAATATTGCTCAACCAGGAATATTTTGCCCCCCCGAAAATTACCCGGTATACGGTATGTTGTGGTCACAATAGCTACCTTCGTTATTTCTCTGTAGTGGTATTAATTTGGATGGGGGTACAGTGGGACTGGCATATATTGGAGTCATGTGTGGAAGCGGTTGTTCTGGCCTCTCACAAGATGGAGGAAGAGGACTAACAGGAGTCGGAACTACTGTAGCTCACGAGCTCGGTCACAATTTCTTCATGAGTCATGATGACGGTAAGAGTTGAACTTTGAAGTAGTGATTTGAACGTGTGCATTGTTGTTTTTGTGTTTAATTCCCTTCTGTATTCTTATTATAGGCATAGCAAACATGCATTATTGAACGTGTTTGAGGTGTAAAAAATCACTGTACAACTACACACATTTTCTCTCTGCCTACAGGTAGTTGCACATGTACTGACTCTGTGGGCTACTGTATAATGGCAGCAATATCCACAACTGGCCGTGAGCCTAGCTCTTGGAGCAGCTGCTCTGTTGCCTTCCTTAACACAGGCTTCCAAACACGAAACTTAAATCGGTGTCTTGGCAACCAACCTATAACAATGGTCGGCGATCCTGTCTGTGGTAACGGTCTTCGAGAAGGCGATGAAGTATGCGATTGTGGCTCGACTTTGGAGTGCACTGATCCTTGCTGTAATGCTGCCACGTGCCAGCTAGCATCAGGGGCCCAATGCAGTGCAGGAGGATGTTGTAACACTCAGTGCCAATTTATTAGTGCTGGCACCACTTGCCGAACATCTACGGGTAGTTGTGATATCACCGAATATTGTAGTGGGAGCGCCAGCGAGTGTCCCAGTGATGAGAGTGTGTTGGACGGAACAGCCTGCACTAGGAATGGCGTTGGTGCCTTCTGCTATTCTGGAGAGTGTCCAAATCTAGCCCTGCAGTGTCAAGAGGCTTGGAGTAAGTCATCGATCTCTCTATCCTATGTATAAATATGATAGCTTCAGGTCCATACATTAATTAACCCGAGGCCGTGCTGCGGCCAGCGGGTTATAGTAGTTGTCTGGTTTGTCTGTCGATCTGTCTGTCTGCATGCATGGATTGTCTGTTTGTGATTTCTGAGTCTGCTCACCTGGATGCCACAGCGCTGCGTTTACAGCATGGATAGCCTTCACACAACTAGTAATAGTGGCAGATTTTGATGTCAAAGCTTCGTTGTCGAATAAAAGCTCGTTGTTTGCCGGTTAGCTAGCTACACGCGCACGACCTTTATTCGAGTCACTTATTATTTTGTTGTTTTCTTTGCGGACTCTGCGATCCTAGCACCAGGACTCTAGGCTTCTTCTTTACTGTGATCCTGTGATAGTTTAGTGGTGCATGATAACTTGCGCTAAACTCTCTCAAATATTTCAGCATACTGCTGTACTAGCCATGCAGCTCAGTCATACATAGTCCTACTACATGCACTGTATTTATTGTACATGTACATCATTCCTCTGGTTTCTATAGATCTTTATTATCGTCACCAGCCGAGGGTTTGCACTTTAGTGCTCTAGTTATTATTGTCACTCATATCCAATGATTATTGTCTTTGTTCTTATAGCTACATCATCAACCAATGGGGGATCTGCGTGCTTTAATCTGAACACTCGAGGCGATAGATTTGGCAATTGTATTGTCCATGCAACAGATCCACTCACCTATACAGCTTGTACCACTGCGTAAGTGTGTGTTGATGGCTAGTCTTCTAGCAATATGTTTTAATGTACTGTTTTAGGTTGCAATTGATTTACTTTTTATGTTTAGCTTTGTAAGTTGAGCGAAGTGACAGGAAATCTTTCTTTTTCCTCTGTAGCAATGTTGGATGTGGTCTCTTGCATTGTATGAACACAGGCAACTTCCAGTTGAGCAATGCTAACTACCTTTTGGGCACTATTACTCCTTTTCAATCACAACCATGCAGGCGAGTTTATCAACTGCTTTGAATGTACATTATGTCATGATTTACTACAATGCCCGTTATCGCACGTTAAAACCTCGATTACATATGCAACCTTGGTAACCTATGAAGCCAATTTGGGTCACTACATTTGAGGACATGCATACAAAAGAAGATGGGGTAGAAAGAAGATCAGGGTATGAACCTTTAAGGGCGAACATTTCCATTCTGACCGAGTATGAATATCATTCTGTATATAAACTCTTGTTGTTATTTGTAATAATTCGATTGTGACATTGCCTGATATCGTTGCAGGTCTTACTTCAGCACAGATGCTGATGCTGTTGGTGCAGGGTTTGTATCTGACGGCATTGCATGTGGTACTGGCAATGCCTGTTTCAACAGACAGTGTGTAAATCCTTCACAACTCACCACTCATACCTGTCCAGTGGGCTCTAACAGTCTACTCTGCTCAGGAAACGGGGTGAGCTTTAATACATGCACCTACGTACACAATAGCAGCACTGATCCACCACAGCAGTTTATATAGAAACAGACAAGCTATAATAATTGTCCGACACTGCATTGTGATGCATTTGTACACGTTTTACATAATATAGCCAGCCGAAAAAGGACTTGATCATTGTTCTGTTTCCTTACTATAATTATAGCAATGTAACAACAATGGCGGCTGTTCTTGCTCTGCTGGTTTCTCCGGAACTACCTGTCAGACTTCAGGAGGTAGGTATCAGAATACAAAGTATATAGCTACTCAACTAACTTCAGAGCTGCTATACAGACATACATTATAACTAACACCTGTTTTATTTTACAATTTGATTGACAGCTGTTAATCCATTTCAGTTCCAACCAATGAGTGTCTCAACAACAATGGAGGCTGCGCTCAGACATGCACAGACACAACCAGCTCTTTCGTGTGCAGCTGTGCGACAGGATACAATCTTGCCAGTAACGGACTCGGTTGCAATGGTATGTCCTCTAAATACAGCTAGCCATATGGGAGTTCTATACATATAATTATATGGGCAGTGTACGTGTGTGTGTGTGTGGGTGGGTGTGTACTTTTATAGTTGTGCAGGATGTGACCCTGCAGCATATCACATTGTATGTCGTCTGACCTTTGATATCATACGTTCATTTGTTTGTACTTGTGATTCTATACTCTCCACATTGTCTCAGACATCAATGAGTGTAACTCTAACAATGGCGGCTGTGCTCAAGGCTGCATCAACACAGCGGGGTCCTTTCAGTGCAGCTGTGGAACTGGGTACACACTGGCCACTAATGGAATAACATGCAATGGTGCGTTCACATTTACTCACATTTTCACATTTTTGGACAGCTTTAATATTCTGAATCCTGGGAAGAGATCAAACCCACACGCCAATTACTTATGTGTAGTAATGTACACATGTATGGTATATGTATAGCCAACTCGACAATTGCCTCGACAAATATAGACCTGCATGGTTTATGGTTTCCGACATATCCCACGTACATGTACATGCAGGAACTACAACTAGCCAGCTATGTTATGTGACCCCCACACGTTTCCCTTTACTATAACCTCCCTAATATGAGCAGATATCAATGAGTGTGTGGCCAACACTGATGGCTGTAGCCAGTTCTGTACCAACACTGTCGGCTCCTTCACCTGTTCTTGTAGCAGTGGATATACTCTCGCCAGCAATGGCCGCACTTGCAATGGTACGTATTACATACACAATCTAGTGAAACTTGTTAGTACAATATTAGACTTATAGGCATACAGGCTTCCTTGTGCATGCATGGTCTCTTTTGATGGGGTTAACGTGTCCATGTTGACTACACTGAGACCATAGTTTACATGCATCCCAAAATGTACGGTGGGTGAGTGGGAAAGTGTAATCCTAGCCTCTTACACGGAATTAACAAATGTAACTTGAAGTGATGTGGTGTATATACTTGTACACGATAGCTCTGTCCCCACATGAATGTTTGTATTGAGTTGTGATGCATTATAATGCTAGATAACAACGAGTGTGCTCTCAATACTGACAACTGTCAGCAAGTCTGTATCAACTCGGCCGGCACGTTCAGTTGTGCTTGTAACAATGGCTATACTCTCAACTCTAACGGGATAACATGTTCAGGTAAGCAGCACACACTATGGACCATTGAACACCTGAGCTGTTAACGCCATAGCGATGTGGTGACAGTGTCAAACATGTAATATGAATGGTGCATTGTTATAGAGGCCATGAGAAAGATATGTATACGTATGCACAATCTGTATGCAGTATTAATATTATGGTGCTCAAGGAACGCTGTTATGGTACTATTATTAGCCTTTAGAAAACAGTACTACCGCATGTACTATAACTGACTTAATGATGTTTTTGTGCACAGATGTGAATGAGTGCAATACTAACAATGGCGGTTGTGTGCAGACATGTACAAACACTGCTGGGTCTCGTACCTGTGGTTGCAACTCTGGATACTCACTTGCCAGCAATGGAGTCTCGTGCAATGGTACGTCAGGCTATTGTAGAAGAATAGTTAGAAGCAAAGTGCACATCATTGTATTGCGGTTATAAATTATCACGGCGTCATACACACCAAAAAATTTCACGTTTACGTTTCGCTCCGCACGTTACGAAAAACTTCATCTCTTACGGCAGCGTCTGATCAAAAGTATTTGTGTTATGTTTAACGTTTGTCATTGGTGACTGTGCTTAATTACATATTTTGTGCACCGGAATCTCTAGACATCAACGAATGCTCGTCAAACAATGGCGGCTGTGCTCAGCGCTGTACCAACACAGTGGGATCATTCCAGTGCAGCTGTGGAACTGGATACACGCTAGCAGCAGATGGGAGAACATGTAGTAGTAAGTGTAGCTAAACAGGCTTAGAAGTTCAAATTAATGTGACACTCTCTCAGATATAAATGAGTGCATGGCCAATAATGGGGGATGTGACCACTCTTGTACCGACACTACTGGCTCCTTCGTGTGTAGCTGTATCTCTGGGTTCAGACTGGCTACTAATGGACGAACTTGCAACGGTTTGTGGGAATACAACTTTCTTAGCTACAGAACTATCCACTTTCTCCCACACATTCAGCTATCAACGAGTGCCAGGAGGGAACTAGCAACTGTGCCCAGCTGTGCACAGACACTGGCTCCTCATTTGTATGCTCTTGTATGAGTGGCTACGTCCTAACTAACGGGGTCAACTGTCCCGGTAAGTTAGAGCCTCTGTGAGTGCATGAATCAGCCCAAGCTTTATGGCTCTTCTCTCTCTCCTATATAGACATTAACGAATGCTCCACAAGCAATGGAGGGTGTAATCAGATCTGCAGCAACTCTCAAGGCTCTTTCCAGTGCAGCTGTAACAGTGGCTACTCTCTAGCTGCTGATGGAATGACTTGTGTGGATTTGAACGAGTGTCAACTCAACACTGACAACTGCCAGCAATCTTGCTCTAATATAAATGGTGGTTTCACTTGCTCCTGCATCTCTGGATACATACTTAATAATGACGGAAGGACATGTAGTGGTATGTTAGCTCAAAACAAAACTTGGCATTTTTAATATCTGATTGAATTCCCTACCAGATATAAACGAGTGTTTTACAAATAATGGTGGCTGCAATCAGGGCTGCACTAACACTGCTGGAGGCTTCACTTGTGAATGTCAATCGGGATACTTGCTCGCTCAGGACAGCCAAACCTGCAATGGTAGATTCTTGCATGAATACTAGTCCAGGAATTGTCAAATAACCACTAAATTCTTACAGACGTGAATGAGTGCTCGACAAACAACGGACTTTGCTCTCAGCTGTGCTCCAATAATGATGGGTCATTTGAATGCAGCTGCAATACTGGGTACACACTCAGTGTTAATGGAGCCACATGCCTGGGTAAGTGATCAAACATTAATTTTCTGAATATGATCAGATGCTGCCAGTAAAAATTCGCAACGCCAGAAAAAAACGCGCCTGAAAAATCGCCATGCATTTCTATATTCGCTCAATCAATGGTTCATATATCATTCGCACTGTCCAGTTTTTAGCACAGATGATGTTGACTCACACACACACCAACACATGCACACTCTTTCTTTCTCAGACATCAATGAGTGTAACTCTAACAATGGCGGCTGTGCTCAGGACTGCGCCAACACATTAGGATCTTTTCAGTGCAGCTGTGAAAATGGATACACACTGGCTGCTAATGGAAGAGCATGCAACAGTATGTTTGTAGCTATCCAACATTTTTTGTTTGGACTCAACAAGAACAATTTGTGCACTTATATAGTACTTGTCGTATATGTGCAGGTAATGTACATTTTGTTTGCTCATGCAGATATCAACGAGTGCCAGAGCAGCAATGGTGGGTGTGACCAGATCTGTACAGACAACGTTGGCACCTTTGTGTGCAGCTGTAACACTGGTTTTGAACTTGCTACCAATGGACAAACTTGCACTGGTGAGTAGCAGCTGACTTACTTAACATTAGGTGTTCTTCTGCATAAATTATGGACAGTCTGTTAAAGTAACAACATTGAGTGGTGTACAAGCTATATCATTTATAATAGGGGAGCCATCAATTGTGCTGTATATGTATGCCTTTATATCAATCGTACCTTTACAGCTATTAACGAGTGTGCTGATGGCACCAACAACTGTGAACATCTCTGCATGGATACTGGATCCTCCTTTGAGTGCTCGTGCAGAAATGGCTACACCTTGAACGCTAATCAGGCAACCTGCGATGGTAAGCAATTTTACTGCATCATATATACATGCACCATGCAGCAATCTGCTTTTATTGATTCTATACTCTCATCATAATGTTCTTATTGGCCATAAAGTACTTCCAAAAACAACGCACTCTTTATTTACATTGTCTTTGTTTTTATTCAGACATTGACGAGTGTATCACAAACAATGGAGGATGCTCAGACACTTGCCGGAACTCAGCCGGGTCCTTTGACTGCGTGTGTCCCAGTGGCTTTACCCTCAATGCCGATGGACTCTCATGCACAGGTGAGTAGGTATCTCTCTCTTTGTAGCTACTTCGATTTGGCGTGCACTTAAAATTCAGTAATTTTTCGTCAATTATATAGAAAGACAATGCAAAATGCGCGCAATCTACACACACAAGTGCGTGTGCTTGGGATGTTTTATATATAATTATAGCTGGCTCATAATTACCTGTAATAATAGTCACACCATTTATGATATGTTTTTCTACAGAAATCAATGAGTGTAATTCAAACAATGGCGGCTGTGATCAGACCTGTACGAACACTGTCGGAGCCTTCCAGTGCAGCTGTAGCGCTGGGTACCAACTCGATACTGATGGTCTATCATGCGAAGGTAAGCTGATCACTTGAAATGAATATTATGCTAATTGTATCCTGTTCGGAACCGCAAAGCATGGTTGTAATAATTATGAATGGCACCATTAATTGTTCAGTAGTTTTGCTAATTTAACATATTTTGCTAAGTTTTGTAATGTAACACATTGTACAACCCTCTTTCTTGTTTACCTAAACAGACATTGATGAGTGCTTACTGAGCAATGGAGGCTGTGACTCTGTCTGCTCTAACACGGAGGGCTCCTTCGAATGTGACTGTAACACTGGGTTCAGAATAGAAGCAGACGGAAGGACTTGTACTGGTACGTATGTGAGCATGTAGAACCAACGATCTACTAGCCTTGTTGATTGCAGAGTAATCATGCAATCTCCTGTTAGTGTAGCTAGCAGGAAATCATTACCAGCTGTATATTATATATTATTATTCACACACACTTTCTGTTCCCACATGCAGCTATCAATGAGTGTGCAGAGGGAACTAACAATTGCGAGCAGTTGTGCTCAGATACCGGTGATGCCTTTGTCTGCTCTTGTCGCAGTGGGTACACACTCAATCAGGATCAGGCCACTTGCACAGGTAATCTTTATTATATTAGTATGTCATGTGTGAATGTGTCAACTTGTTTTAAAATTAGAAGTGACTTTATTTCAAATGACAAGATTGTATCGTAATTATGTCCCTGTGTAAATACATACAACATGTAGGTATGAATGTGTACATATACATAGCTAATTCTCAAAAATTACTGTTTTCTCATGATAATGGTAGCAAACCTGAACGTGTACAAGCGTCCACAATAATTAGTATGAAATCCCTCTAATCATTAATTTGATGTTGCAGATATCAATGAGTGTGATGCACAAGCGGGTGGAGTGTGTGAGCAAAATTGTGATAACACTGACGGAGGGTTCGAGTGTTCCTGTAATAGCGGCAAGCAATTGGACGCCAACGGATTCACTTGCTCAAGTGAGTGTTGAAATTCATACTTCCATATTGGAACGGGTGTACGAATTGTGTAAAAATGCTATGTACTATACACATTTTCTCCTGTAAATCATGAGTTCTTATTTCTCCTGCAGACATCACTTCAGTTGTGGATGAAAACGGTGAGCTCTCTCT
Source organism: Halichondria panicea (assembly GCF_963675165.1). Lineage (NCBI taxonomy): Eukaryota > Metazoa > Porifera > Demospongiae > Suberitida > Halichondriidae > Halichondria > Halichondria panicea. Next base: position 2,266,904 of record NC_087378.1, read on the forward strand.
GTTCCTTATGTGCATGCACACCTCACAGGCAATCGGCATTTTTGCTTAGTCTGAGTCTGACAGCTAGTAGTACACACACATACATGTACCTCTTTATGTGTAGTAAACATACGAACTAACTCCTTCACACCTACACACACACAGTTGCTCCTATAGGTGGCATTGTCGGTGGAGTGATCGGCGCGATAATTTTCTTTGTTTTGTTAATAGTCATCGTCATCATTGTGGTCACAGTGCTGATGAAAAAGCGAAGCGATAAGACCGAAGGTGACTACAGACCATCGAAGGCAAGCCCAAGCAAACAAAACTCCTCACAGCTGCACAGACCTGTCCATGCTTCTCTGACTGGATCAAGTGACAATCTCTTGAACACTTCTACCAATGGTTACCACAACAGTAACATAGCCTACGTACCAGCTATGACAACTTTCAGTAATCCTTCTCCAACCAGTCCAACCAGTCCAATCTCAAACGGCCGCTATACTAAAGGATATACCCCACCCCCCGTAACCCCTGCACCCAGTGGCCCCCCACCTAGACGAGCAGCTCCAATGGCCCCCAAGACAAACCCTGCACCTTCGGCACCCCCCAAATCCTACCTACTACCCGTCAACTCAGTGCAGTCTCCTCCACCGAAACCAGCCAAACCATTCCTGCAGTCAACACCTCCCCCAAAACCAATGAAGCCTCCGGTCCTCTCAAAGCCTCCGGTCTTCTCAAAACCTCCAGTCCACTCAAAACCTCCAGTCCACTCAAAGCCTCCAGTTCACTCAAAGCCTCCTCCGTCTACCGGAACTCCCCTGTATCCGCCATTGAAGCCAGTAACAGGAGACATTGCAAAGCCTGCTCCTAAGCCAAAGCCAGCCCCTCCACCTAGTAGACCAGTCGCACAGGATAGAAGAGCTCCACCTCCGGCACCAGCCGTGAAACCACAGCCGAGTAACAAGCCTGTTCCAAGTGAGTAGATATACATACGTATATATACGGCCTATGCTAGGAACCTTCCCTGTCATAAGGTACAATAATGCCTTTCCTACTCTATAAAACAGCGTTGCCCAATGCTATACAACGTACAACACACTTCGTCTAGTCTATGTATAGTACTATTGCCGTGTTTATCGTAATTATTTCCACACACAGCTCCCAGACCGTCTGTAGCCCCTCGAAGTAACAGCAAGCCTGTTCCTCCCCCGGCCCCCAAACCCACAGCTCCACCTGCCCCCGTGAACAGCTCAACTAAACAACCCATGGCCCCACCTGGCGGCAAAAAAGCAATGGTACCGCCCCCAAGAAGATGAACTGAATATCACAACAATTATTACCCTCCCTAAATTAGCGTGTTGCTCTGTTTTTAAATCCAATGCATGTGTAGACGTGAAAGTTATAGCACAAATACATTCACTATTAATTATTCTTTTAAATCACTGAAAATAGACAAACAATTTTGCAAAATTAAATGATGAATGAAAAGAATACTAAAGCGTCCATATTTGGTTGACATTGTTCAGCGAGTCTTCTGGGTCATTCTTGTAGAACATAAAGTAGCCTTGTAGCTGAGCCATGCTGACGGGTTTGTTCATACAAGTCACTTGCTCTGCAAACAGCTGGGCTCTAGCAATAGGCTGCTCTGGGTAGAATCGAAGGTACATCTGCTCCAGTTGGTACGGAGATGCATAATCAATAGCAACCTTCATGTCCACTCGTCCCGGTCTAATTAAAGCAGGGTCCAACCTAAACCAATAAATCAACATTAATTATACAGCATACATTGAAAGAGCATAATTATATAAATTATAGTCAATGTGATTGGATGCACACAATAATTATGTAATTACGTATACCCTGTGCGTGCGCAGCAGGGGTAGAGTGATTGGTGTGTGTGTGTGTGTGGACACAAAAATGAGCTGTTTGAGCGAACTAGACACCTTCATGGACTGCTTCAACTGCTAATGAGACAGTAGGATAGACTAGCTATAGTTTAAACTTGTAGGTGATCTTCGAAGGCGACTGTTTTCTAATCAATCTCGCTTTATAAAGTCACGATCATTCCCCATTTACAATCCCAGAAGGTCATTACGATAAAAAGTTTTGTATCCGTTTTGCCGCTCTGCGCGTGCAATGAAGCTCAATGCACGGGGTGGAGCATCTTGTTACAGTGATGCATAGTGAACCCACCTGTCTAAGTAGTTGGTGGTCATGAACACGACCCTCCCCTCAGTTGACGCCACTCCATCCAAAGTGTTCAACAGCCCACTGAATGTGACTCTACTCAACCCTTCGTATGCCGTTTTAGCCTTTGCACTCTCCTCACGGCTCACAAATGCAGCATCCACATCTTCTAAAAGTACAAGACTTCGCTGAGGGGCTAGACTGAGCAGGTGGTTGAGACGATCGTCAGACAATCCTCGATCACTCAGGTTGAGTACACAGATGCTGTAGTCCAGCTCACCAGCCAGTGCTGTACTATTGTGTGTGCGTGTTGGAGGGGAGGGGGGGGGGGGGGGCAATATTTTGTGGGATGTATTTGTGAATGCATAAAAAGAACAAAGTCATTCACAATCAGAACAAGTTCTAGCACATCTCGCCTCTAGGGCATTGAGTGGTCATTACATGAAACTACTCTTTCCACAGCCTGGCGGACCATAGAGAAGGTAACCACGACGATAGGGAATGCCTGAAAAGCAACAGCAAAGTATTTATTTCCAATAATTGTTGTTCCAACGTAAGCAGCACTCACCTCTCTCCATGTACCACTGCGGTGTACTGACGAAGCCCTTGATGTCATCCACAATAGCCTCTGTGATGCCCTGGTTCAGTATCACTGAGTTGATGGCCCGGTGTTTCCGTGGGTAACCAAACTGGCGCCACTCGGCCCCGACAGGAGTATACATGATCGTTTTGCCCTCCATCTCCTCCAGAGCCATTTTCCTGGCTTAATACACATGTGCATACCAGACACAAACCAAGTAAACAAGGGGACTAAAACAGTACTTTTTACAAATGCAGAGTTTTATAAACAAGCTCCACATACCTAACTAGAAACCTGATAAAAGGGGGCACATAATTATATACACTTGACATTGACATAGTGTATTAGGTTATGTCATCAGTTAGATCTACCAATAGTGACTAGACTAGATAAAGAATAGACATACCTTCTTCCAAAATTCCGAAGTACACCCCTTTGTCTCTACCAAGGGCTGTAAGTGTCACTGTTTCAAATGGAGTCCCATTTTGAAGATTCACCATTTGTTTCTCCCTGTTTCGTTCGACTCGTATCCATGTCCGTTTGTACCAGAATATATGAACCCCTGGACTCGGAATAAAATCAAATTTAGTCCTAATGCTTCCGTTTTCCAATTGTTGGAAGGTCGTCTGAGCACTCAAGTGTTGGGTATGGCTGGCATTCTCTGTTATCCACTGAAGAAGCCATTGGTAGCTCTTGTCTCTACTGGGGACTTCTAGTGTGATCATACAGTGCCTTCTGAACATAATCATGCCAAGCTGACTGCCCTTCCTCAGAAAAGCAAGCCCAGCTCCAACTCCAACCAGTCCAAACCCTGCACCAAAGTATGGATTATTCTGCAAAGCTCCTACAAACTCTGCTAGCCCCATAGTGAAGTGATTTAATAATTTAATAATTAGTAGTCAATGATTAAGGACGCCCTTGAGTTTACTTTGGCCATGTGGTCTTTGATGACTGCGCATGTGCAATAGCAAACATCACACAGAATCTATGTATAAATTCTTGGCCTTTCTGTTCTACCATTAGGTTGCCATGGATTACATATAGACTATTTAATAACAGGAATTCAAGAAGAATTGTATTGCTGTAAATCTCCCATAGTGTGCTATCTGTGACATCATCGCAGAATCTATGTGAGAAGGAAGACAAACATTCAAAACAACACTCGTACCATCCTCGGCTAGGGTCTGTTACCTCCGCTAGTTTCACACGACTGGGTCTCAACATCAACTCCCCTTGCCCCAACAATAATAATAGTATCGGAAAGTCTGGCCACATTTCCAGTCAACACCCAGTGCAGTATCATCTAAATTTAAGTACATGTAGTACACATGTATTGCCAATACTATTGCATGGGTCCATTTCACCCACTTCATGCATTGTAAGCATGTTTCTGAAAGGACTCACCACAAAGAAGCTATAGACCATATTTTGTCAGCAGCCTATGGTTCCATTGATCTGTTCAACACACAATACCTTAATTATTATTGCTGTATGATCTGATCAACAAGCAAGCACTTACTTTAAACAGTGTCATTCTATTTTCAACACTTGGTATAAATAAATAAATAATTATAGAGTCACATTAATTCACAAAAAGCCTGAGTAAAAAATGAATACTAATGAACTATGTTCTATAATAATAATAATTATAATACAATTTCATATCACAAAAGTTGGTTGTTCAATCAAGGCTTGGGAGGAACAAGAGGCCTCCTTGTAGCAGGCACTCCGGGCCTCGGTGCAGGCTTAATTGGTGGCTGGTGGTTGGCATTATCTAGGGGTTTTTAAAAATATGTTTGTTATCAAGAGCATATGCATAGGGGTGCATGGTTTGGTTTAATGCATTACACACTAAAAGCTTACAGGGCGGAGGTGGGTCTTCTCTTGAGGCAGGTATTGGTCTAGACGGTGGTTTAGCCGTGGGTGGAGGAGGTTTGAAAGCTGGTCCTCTGGGTTGTGCCGTCCGTGAGGGTGGTGGGCGTGAGGGTGCTGGACGTGTGGAGGGAGTAGTGGGAGGACGTGAGGGTGGGGGAGGTCTTGTTGCCGCTGGAGAGGGAGTTAGCTTATTGGACCGTACCACACTAACTGATGTGACAGGTTTAGTAGTGGTGTGACCGTTTACTGATCGGCCTCTGTGTGATGGGGTGTACTTTCCGTCCTTGTAAAACTTTATCAGCACTACTGTGACAACCACTGCCCCAACGATCAGAGCAAGCACAAGGAGGGTTCCAATGATACCCCCAGCTATCGCCCCACCTGTAAAGGAGAGAATATAGCAGTGGATCAGCAGGAGTCCTTCAACATGATTGTGATATAGTAAAAACCATAGAGTGTACAAGAGTACATGTAAGTCTAAGCGGAATCTGTCATTGCTAACTCTTAGTTCTGAGTTTGAAATGGACAGGCATAGGCCACTGTAGTATATTCTGACATACATGTAGAGTGGACACATTAACACACACACACACACACCTGACGCTGATGCTCCTCCGCCAGGCACATCGATAAACTCACTGCAGACAGACCCACCAGAGCCAACATTGCATGAACACATATTGTCAGTGTTGCATACCTAAAAAGAGAAGAAATTCGTATGTCATGCACGTATTAGAGACACATTATTATTTTTATCAACGCAATTGACAAGTTCACGAGTACATTATCTTACTCTACCCACACACACTGTCATGTGATTCCCCTTGACGTACCCCGTTTCCAGAGCAGGAGAGTCCATTGCTTCCTACCGAACAAGGAGGGATGTTCAGGCTGGTCAAGGGCACACACTGTCGTTGGAAGCACACCTGCAAACAGCAAAATACATATATACTTACACAAGTATCACAACTACGAACAATACATGAATCCAAAGTGCACTATTAAAGTGTCCATGCATGCATACAGTATGATTGATTGCCAAGCTGAAGGCTTACCATTTCGTCTCCACACTTTGTGCCTTCATCAACCAGTCCGGGATTTACAGCATCTGATGATGTCGGGGTAACTGAGCCACGACACTGGTGAGACACTCGATTGTCATCTCTGTTTGAAACTGTGATGACGGTGGTGAAGATGTTGTTCGGGTTGGTAAATTCCCCAAATTCACAGTAGAGGAGACCACACATCTCGTCTCCTGATGCACATGAGAGATATTGGTTTTGGGAGGGATCGTGGCCACAGTTGCCAAATTGATTACCAGCCAGGTTCCTTGAGTAGCACTGGTCTATACCTTTATTGGTGTCTGCAGGGAGGAGAAATTACAAAAATGTATGTAAGTACATGTATGTAGTCTGAAAATACAGTTTAGATACACATACCGTAAAACGTCTAATTAAGGCGCCACTCTAATCTTAGCGCCAACTTTAAACAGTCTAATTTTTCTTTGTTCTAATTGGGGGCCAAATGAAGCCATCAAAGCTATTTATCAACGTGGCCGTCACTTTAAATAAGGCTAAAGTATTTTTCTCTGTTCTATTTGTGCGCCATAAAACCTTAATTAGAATTTTTACCGTACTTAAGTATATGTTGCATGGTATAGTACATGCAGCATAATGGATGCAGTAGGTTACCATAATTCTTTAACTCACTGAAGTCGATCTGACACTGAGAATCATACGAGAGACAAGTACCAGAGAAGCAATACGAGTCGTTGTTGTTGCAAAGCTGTCCGTCCTGAACTCTGAAATCCTCGGGACAGTCCGAGGAGTCACCAGAGCAATACTCCGTGATGTCACACTCCTGGGTGGACTCACGACAAGTGGTGCCATAGAGACGGAGCTGACAGCTGTCACAACAAGAGCCGGAGAAACACTCAGCCCCATCTATCAGCTGACAGGAGGTGGCATTGCAGCAGGGATCAGTGCAGATCTACAGATATATGTGTACATACGGGAGGAGAGTTGGCTCAGTCACAATTTACATTGTACATGTAGTGTACTCAAACAACTCAAACATTACTGACACAAGTACAGTCACAAGACAATGGGAAATTCGCATGCAGTGTGCTGCATGTAGTCACACTTTAATCATAATTTATACTCTAGCCCAATAGTTCGGCACCAATTAGTTCAGCTCACCTCTGGAGTGCCACAGTCGCAGACCTCCCCTGTCTCTCTGAGTCCGTTCCCACACACTCCCTCTCCCAAAATAGCCGCTGGCTCGTTGAACAGACAAGAGTTGAGACCGTATATTGTGAAGCCTGCATCGAGGTCTTCTTGTGAGCAGGTGGACCAGCGAGTGGATGGAATAGACCCTGACACGGAAGCCATGATACAGTTCCCTGTCGGGTCATTACACGTGCATGCTCCTGTTGAGAAGAGAAAAAGATGAATTCAGAACAAAAGTATTGTAGTAAGCAGGATTTCTTATGTGCAATATTATTATGCCTCGGTGCGCATGCGCAAGCAAGGTATACAGTAGTGTGTGTGTGTGTGTGTGTGTGTGTGTGTGTGTGTGTGTGTGTGTGTGTGTGTGTGTGTGTGTGTGTGGACGGCTACAGCTGCTCAAGGATCAATGACATGCAAGTAAGAATTTCTATAGGCTTCTAGTCAAGTTTTCTTGGATTTTTATTCGTGGATTTGCAAAATAATGCTTCGTTCTCGAGTTATTCCTAGTTTTGCTCTTTTTCAGAAGAGTGCGTAGCAAAACTTGTTCACTGAGTGTTGCTACTCTACTTAGTAGTTAGCTCTGCACTAGAACGCTAGCTATTGGTAGCTACAAGAGTGAGAAGAGACCTGCAAGGCTCTGCTGATGGCAGCCATTAATATAGACTTGAAATTTGGCATCAATCGTTCTTAACAACAATCATGGTCGACCATTACCCATTCTTTGAGGCGTGATTCTGGATTCTGCCTGCATGCAACAAAATTAATTAAT